>NW_026611800.1:0-144106 GCF_023638135.1 Falco biarmicus
GGCAGCTGAAAGGCACCACAAAACTTGTTCTACCTGCTTTCTGGGCTGAGATGGGGAATCGCTGAATTTTGGACTCGGCTGGTGACAAAATGTTCCAAACACACCCCATGCACACCTCCACCGGGGAAGGTGCCAGAAACGAGTTCTGTTGGTAGTTTTTACACTACCCCCGGTAGGCAGCTGAAAGGCACCACAAAACTTGTTCTACCTGCTTTCTGGGCTGAGATGGGGAATCACTGAATTTTGGACTCGGCTGGTGACAAAATGTTCCAAACACACCCCATGCACAACTCCACCGGGGAAGGTGCCAGAATCGAGTTCCGTTGGTAGTTTTTACACTACCCCGGTAGGCAAGAGAAAGGCACCACAAAACTTGTTCTACCTGCTTTCTGGGCTGAGATGGGGAATCGCTGAATTTTGGACTCGGCTGGTGACAAAATGTTCCAAACACACCCCATGCACAACTCCACCGGGGAAGGTGCCAGAAAGGAGTTCTGTTGGTAGTTTTTACACTACCCCGGTAGGCAGCTGAAAGGCACCACAAAACTTGTTCTACCTGCTTTCTGGGCTGAGATGGGGAATCGCTGAATTTTGGACTCGGCTGGTGACAAAATGTTCCAAACACACCCCATGCACACCTCCACCGGGGAAGGTGCCAGAAACGAGTTCTGTTGGTAGTTTTTACACTACCCCGGTAGGCAGCTGAAAGGCACCACAAAACTTGTTCTACCTGCTTTCTGGGCTGAGATGGGGAATCGCTGAATTTTGGACTCGGCTGGTGACAAAATGTTCCAAACACACCCCATGCACACCTCCACCGGGGAAGGTGCCAGAAACGAGTTCTGTTGGTAGTTTTTACACTACCCCGGTAGGCAGCTGAAAGGCACCACAAAACTTGTTCTACCTGCTTTCTGGGCTGAGATGGGGAATCGCTGAATTTTGGACTCGGCTGGTGACAAAATGTTCCAAACACACCCCATGCACACCTCCACCGGGGAAGGTGCCAGAAACGAGTTCTGTTGGTAGTTTTTACACTACCCCGGTAGGCAGCTGAAAGGCACCACAAAACTTGTTCTACCTGCTTTCTGGGCTGAGATGGGGAATCGCTGAATTTTGGACTCGGCTGGTGACAAAATGTTCCAAACACACCCCATGCACAACTCCACCGGGGAAGGTGCCAGAAAGGAGTTCTGTTGGTAGTTTTTACACTACCCCGGTAGGCAGCTGAAAGGCACCACAAAACTTGTTCTACCTGCTTTCTGGGCTGAGATGGGGAATCGCTGAATTTTGGACTCGGCTGGTGACAAAATGTTCCAAACACACCCCATGCACACCTCCACCGGGGAAGGTGCCAGAAACGAGTTCTGTTGGTAGTTTTTACACTACCCCGGTAGGCAGCTGAAAGGCACCACAAAACTTGTTCTACCTGCTTTCTGGGCTGAGATGGGGAATCGCTGAATTTTGGACTCGGCTGGTGACAAAATGTTCCAAACACACCCCATGCACAACTCCACCGGGGAAGGTGCCAGAATCGAGTTCCGTTGGTAGTTTTTACACTACCCGGTAGGCAGCTGAAAGGCACCACAAAACTTGTTCTACCTGCTTTCTGGGCTGAGATGGGGAATCGCTGAATTTTGGACTCGGCTGGTGACAAAATGTTCCAAACACACCCCATGCACAACTCCACCGGGGAAGGTGCCAGAAAGGAGTTCTGTTGGTAGTTTTTACACTACCCCGGTAGGCAGCTGAAAGGCACCACAAAACTTGTTCTACCTGCTTTCTGGGCTGAGATGGGGAATCGCTGAATTTTGGACTCGGCTGGTGACAAAATGTTCCAAACACACCCCATGCACAACTCCACCGGGGAAGGTGCCAGAAACGAGTTCCGTTGGTAGTTTTTACACTACCCCGGTAGGCAGCTGAAAGGCACCACAAAACTTGTTCTACCTGCTTTCTGGGCTGAGATGGGGAACGGCTGAATTTTGGACTCGGCTGGTAACAAAATGTTCCAAACACACCCCATGCACAACTCCACCGGGGAAGGTGCCAGAAACGAGTTCTGTTGGTAGTTTTTACACTACCCCGGTAGGCAGCTGAAAGGCACCACAAAACTTGTTCTACCTGCTTTCTGGGCTGAGATGGGGAATCGCTGAATTTTGGACTCGGCTGGTGACAAAATGTTCCAAACACACCCCATGCACAACTCCACCGGGGAAGGTGCCAGAAAGGAGTTCTGTTGGTAGTTTTTACACTACCCCGGTAGGCAGCTGAAAGGCACCACAAAACTTGTTCTACCTGCTTTCTGGGCTGAGATGGGGAATCGCTGAATTTTGGACTCGGCTGGTGACAAAATGTTCCAAACACACCCCATGCACAACTCCACCGGGGAAGGTGCCAGAAACGAGTTCTGTTGGTAGTTTTTACACTACCCCGGTAGGCAGCTGAAAGGCACCACAAAACTTGTTCTACCTGCTTTCTGGGCTGAGATGGGGAATCGCTGAATTTTGGACTCGGCTGGTGACAAAATGTTCCAAACACACCCCATGCACAACTCCACCGGGGAAGGTGCCAGAAAGGAGTTCTGTTGGTAGTTTTTACACTACCCCGGTAGGCAGCTGAAAGGCACCACAAAACTTGTTCTACCTGCTTTCTGGGCTGAGATGGGGAATCGCTGAATTTTGGACTCGGCTGGTGACAAAATGTTCCAAACACACCCCATGCACACCTCCACCGGGGAAGGTGCCAGAATCGAGTTCCGTTGGTAGTTTTTACACTACCCCGGTAGGCAAGAGAAAGGCACCACAAAACTTGTTCTACCTGCTTTCTGGGCTGAGATGGGGAATCGCTGAATTTTGGACTCGGCTGGTAACAAAATGTTCCAAACACACCCCATGCACAACTCCACCGGGGAAGGTGCCAGAAACGAGTTCTGTTGGTAGTTTTTACACTACCCCGGTAGGCAGCTGAAAGGCACCACAAAACTTGTTCTACCTGCTTTCTGGGCTGAGATGGGGAATCGCTGAATTTTGGACTCGGCTGGTGACAAAATGTTCCAAACACACCCCATGCACACCTCCACCGGGGAAGGTGCCAGAAACGAGTTCTGTTGGTAGCTTTTACACTACCCCGGTAGGCAGCTGAAAGGCACCACAAAACTTGTTCTACCTGCTTTCTGGGCTGAGATGGGGAATCACTGAATTTTGGACTCGGCTGGTGACAAAATGTTCCAAACACACCCCATGCACAACTCCACCGGGGAAGGTGCCAGAATCGAGTTCCGTTGGTAGTTTTTACACTACCCCGGTAGGCAAGAGAAAGGCACCACAAAACTTGTTCTACCTGCTTTCTGGGCTGAGATGGGGAATCGCTGAATTTTGGACTCGGCTGGTGACAAAATGTTCCAAACACACCCCATGCACAACTCCACCGGGGAAGGTGCCAGAAACGAGTTCTGTTGGTAGTTTTTACACTACCCCGGTAGGCAGCTGAAAGGCACCACAAAACTTGTTCTACCTGCTTTCTGGGCTGAGATGGGGAATCGCTGAATTTTGGACTCGGCTGGTGACAAAATGTTCCAAACACACCCCATGCACAACTCCACCGGGGAAGGTGCCAGAAACGAGTTCTGTTGGTAGTTTTTACACTACCCCGGTAGGCAGCTGAAAGGCACCACAAAACTTGTTCTACCTGCTTTCTGGGCTGAGATGGGGAATCGCTGAATTTTGGACTCGGCTGGTGACAAAATGTTCCAAACACACCCCATGCACACCTCCACCGGGGAAGGTGCCAGAAACGAGTTCTGTTGGTAGTTTTTACACTACCCCGGTAGGCAGCTGAAAGGCACCACAAAACTTGTTCTACCTGCTTTCTGGGCTGAGATGGGGAATCGCTGAATTTTGGACTCGGCTGGTGACAAAATGTTCCAAACACACCCCATGCACACCTCCACCGGGGAAGGTGCCAGAAACGAGTTCTGTTGGTAGTTTTTACACTACCCCGGTAGGCAGCTGAAAGGCACCACAAAACTTGTTCTACCTGCTTTCTGGGCTGAGATGGGGAATCGCTGAATTTTGGACTCGGCTGCTGACAAAATGTTCCAAACACACCCCATGCACAACTCCACCGGGGAAGGTGCCAGAAACGAGTTCTGTTGGTAGTTTTTACACTACCCCGGTAGGCAGCTGAAAGGCACCACAAAACTTGTTCTACCTGCTTTCTGGGCTGAGATGGGGAATCGCTGAATTTTGGACTCGGCTGGTGACAAAATGTTCCAAACACACCCCATGCACAACTCCACCGGGGAAGGTGCCAGAAAGGAGTTCTGTTGGTAGTTTTTACACTACCCCGGTAGGCAGCTGAAAGGCACCACAAAACTTGTTCTACCTGCTTTCTGGGCTGAGATGGGGAATCGCTGAATTTTGGACTCGGCTGCTGACAAAATGTTCCAAACACACCCCATGCACAACTCCACCGGGGAAGGTGCCAGAAACGAGTTCTGTTGGTAGTTTTACACTACCCCGGTAGGCAGCTGAAAGGCACCACAAAACTTGTTCTACCTGCTTTCTGGGCTGAGATGGGGAATCGCTGAATTTTGGACTCGGCTGGTGACAAAATGTTCCAAACACACCCCATGCACAACTCCACCGGGAAGGTGCCAGAATCGAGTTCCGTTGGTAGTTTTTACACTACCCCGGTAGGCAGCTGAAAGGCACCACAAAACTTGTTCTACCTGCTTTCTGGGCTGAGATGGGGAATCGCTGAATTTTGGACTCGGCTGGTGACAAAATGTTCCAAACACACCCCATGCACAACTCCACCGGGAAGGTGCCAGAATCGAGGTCCGTTGGTAGTTTTTACACTACCCCGGTAGGCAGCTGAAAGGCACCACAAAACTTGTTCTACCTGCTTTCTGGGCTGAGATGGGGAATCGCTGAATTTTGGACTCGGCTGGTGACAAAATGTTCCAAACACACCCCATGCACAACTCCACCGGGGAAGGTGCCAGAAACGAGTTCCGTTGGTAGTTTTTACACTACCCCGGTAGGCAGCTGAAAGGCACCACAAAACTTGTTCTACCTGCTTTCTGGGCTGAGATGGGGAACGGCTGAATTTTGGACTCGGCTGGTAACAAAATGTTCCAAACACACCCCATGCACAACTCCACCGGGGAAGGTGCCAGAAACGAGTTCTGTTGGTAGTTTTTACACTACCCCGGTAGGCAGCTGAAAGGCACCACAAAACTTGTTCTACCTGCTTTCTGGGCTGAGATGGGGAATCGCTGAATTTTGGACTCGGCTGGTGACAAAATGTTCCAAACACACCCCATGCACAACTCCACCGGGGAAGGTGCCAGAAACGAGTTCTGTTGGTAGTTTTTACACTACCCCGGTAGGCAGCTGAAAGGCACCACAAAACTTGTTCTACCTGCTTTCTGGGCTGAGATGGGGAATCGCTGAATTTTGGACTCGGCTGCTGACAAAATGTTCCAAACACACCCCATGCACACCTCCACCGGGGAAGGTGCCAGAAAGGAGTTCTGTTGGTAGTTTTTACACTACCCCGGTAGGCAGCTGAAAGGCACCACAAAACTTGTTCTACCTGCTTTCTGGGCTGAGATGGGGAACGGCTGAATTTTGGACTCGGCTGGTAACAAAATGTTCCAAACACACCCCATGCACAACTCCACCGGGGAAGGTGCCAGAAACGAGTTCTGTTGGTAGTTTTTACACTACCCCGGTAGGCAGCTGAAAGGCACCACAAAACTTGTTCTACCTGCTTTCTGGGCTGAGATGGGGAATCGCTGAATTTTGGACTCGGCTGGTGACAAAATGTTCCAAACACACCCCATGCACAACTCCACCGGGGAAGGTGCCAGAAACGAGTTCTGTTGGTAGTTTTTACACTACCCCGGTAGGCAGCTGAAAGGCACCACAAAACTTGTTCTACCTGCTTTCTGGGCTGAGATGGGGAATCGCTGAATTTTGGACTCGGCTGCTGACAAAATGTTCCAAACACACCCCATGCACACCTCCACCGGGGAAGGTGCCAGAAACGAGTTCTGTTGGTAGTTTTTACACTACCCCGGTAGGCAGCTGAAAGGCACCACAAAACTTGTTCTACCTGCTTTCTGGGCTGAGATGGGGAATCGCTGAATTTTGGACTCGGCTGGTGACAAAATGTTCCAAACACACCCCATGCACACCTCCACCGGGGAAGGTGCCAGAAACGAGTTCCGTTGGTAGTTTTTACACTACCCCGGTAGGCAGCTGAAAGGCACCACAAAACTTGTTCTACCTGCTTTCTGGGCTGAGATGGGGAATCGCTGAATTTTGGACTCGGCTGGTGACAAAATGTTCCAAACACACCCCATGCACAACTCCACCGGGGAAGGTGCCAGAAACGAGTTCTGTTGGTAGTTTTTACACTACCCCGGTAGGCAGCTGAAAGGCACCACAAAACTTGTTCTACCTGCTTTCTGGGCTGAGATGGGGAATCGCTGAATTTTGGACTCGGCTGGTGACAAAATGTTCCAAACACACCCCATGCACACCTCCACCGGGGAAGGTGCCAGAAACGAGTTCTGTTGGTAGTTTTTACACTACCCCGGTAGGCAGCTGAAAGGCACCACAAAACTTGTTGTACCTGCTTTCTGGGCTGAGATGGGGAATCGCTGAATTTTGGACTCGGCTGGTGACAAAATGTTCCAAACACACCCCATGCACAACTCCACCGGGGAAGGTGCCAGAAACGAGTTCTGTTGGTAGTTTTTACACTACCCCGGTAGGCAGCTGAAAGGCACCACAAAACTTGTTCTACCTGCTTTCTGGGCTGAGATGGGGAATCGCTGAATTTTGGACTCGGCTGGTGACAAAATGTTCCAAACACACCCCATGCACAACTCCACCGGGGAAGGTGCCAGAAACGAGTTCTGTTGGTAGTTTTTACACTACCCCGGTAGGCAGCTGAAAGGCACCACAAAACTTGTTCTACCTGCTTTCTGGGCTGAGATGGGCTGAATTTTGGACTCGGCTGGTGACAAAATGTTCCAAACACACCCCATGCACACCTCCACCGGGGAAGGTGCCAGAAACGAGTTCTGTTGGTAGTTTTTACACTACCCCGGTAGGCAGCTGAAAGGCACCACAAAACTTGTTCTACCTGCTTTGTGGGCTGAGATGGGGAATCGCTGAATTTTGGACTCGGCTGGTGACAAAATGTTCCAAACACACCCCATGCACAACTCCACCGGGGAAGGTGCCAGAATCGAGTTCCGTTGGTAGTTTTTACACTACCCCGGTAGGCAGCTGAAAGGCACCACAAAACTTGTTCTACCTGCCTTTCTGGGCTGAGATGGGGAATCGCTGAATTTTGGACTCGGCTGGTGACAAAATGTTCCAAACACACCCCATGCACAACTCCACCGGGGAAGGTGCCAGAAACGAGTTCTGTTGGTAGTTTTTTACACTACCCCGGTAGGCAGCTGAAAGGCACCACAAAACTTGTTCTACCTGCTTTGTGGGCTGAGATGGGGAATCGCTGAATTTTGGACTCGGCTGGTGACAAAATGTTCCAAACACACCCCATGCACAACTCCACCGGGGAAGGTGCCAGAAAGGAGTTCTGTTGGTAGTTTTTACACTACCCCGGTAGGCAGCTGAAAGGCACCACAAAACTTGTTCTACCTGCTTTCTGGGCTGAGATGGGGAATCGCTGAATTTTGGACTCGGCTGGTGACAAAATGTTCCAAACACACCCCATGCACACCTCCACCGGGGAAGGTGCCAGAAACGAGTTCTGTTGGTAGTTTTTACACTACCCCGGTAGGCAGCTGAAAGGCACCACAAAACTTGTTCTACCTGCTTTCTGGGCTGAGATGGGGAATCGCTGAATTTTGGACTCGGCTGGTGACAAAATGTTCCAAACACACCCCATGCACAACTCCACCGGGGAAGGTGCCAGAAAGGAGTTCTGTTGGTAGTTTTTACACTACCCCGGTAGGCAGCTGAAAGGCACCACAAAACTTGTTCTACCTGCTTTCTGGGCTGAGATGGGGAATCGCTGAATTTTGGACTCGGCTGGTGACAAAATGTTCCAAACACACCCCATGCACACCTCCACCGGGGAAGGTGCCAGAATCGAGTTCCGTTGGTAGTTTTTACACTACCCCGGTAGGCAGCTGAAAGGCACCACAAAACTTGTTCTACCTGCTTTCTGGGCTGAGATGGGGAACGGCTGAATTTTGGACTCGGCTGGTAACAAAATGTTCCAAACACACCCCATGCACAACTCCACCGGGGAAGGTGCCAGAAAGGAGTTCTGTTGGTAGTTTTTACACTACCCCGGTAGGCAGCTGAAAGGCACCACAAAACTTGTTCTACCTGCTTTCTGGGCTGAGATGGGGAATCGCTGAATTTTGGACTCGGCTGGTGACAAAATGTTCCAAACACACCCCATGCACAACTCCACCGGGGAAGGTGCCAGAAACGAGTTCTGTTGGTAGTTTTTACACTACCCCGGTAGGCAGCTGAAAGGCACCACAAAACTTGTTCTACCTGCTTTCTGGGCTGAGATGGGGAATCGCTGAATTTTGGACTCGGCTGGTGACAAAATGTTCCAAACACACCCCATGCACAACTCCACCGGGGAAGGTGCCAGAAAGGAGTTCTGTTGGTAGTTTTTACACTACCCCGGTAGGCAGCTGAAAGGCACCACAAAACTTGTTCTACCTGCTTTCTGGGCTGAGATGGGGAATCGCTGAATTTTGGACTCGGCTGGTGACAAAATGTTCCAAACACACCCCATGCACACCTCCACCGGGGAAGGTGCCAGAAACGAGTTCTGTTGGTAGTTTTTACACTACCCCGGTAGGCAGCTGAAAGGCACCACAAAACTTGTTCTACCTGCTTTCTGGGCTGAGATGGGGAATCGCTGAATTTTGGACTCGGCTGGTGACAAAATGTTCCAAACACACCCCATGCACACCTCCACCGGGGAAGGTGCCAGAAACGAGTTCTGTTGGTAGTTTTTACACTACCCCGGTAGGCAGCTGAAAGGCACCACAAAACTTGTTCTACCTGCTTTCTGGGCTGAGATGGGGAATCGCTGAATTTTGGACTCGGCTGGTGACAAAATGTTCCAAACACACCCCATGCACAACTCCACTGGGGAAGGTGCCAGAAACGAGTTCTGTTGGTAGTTTTTACACTACCCCGGTAGGCAGCTGAAAGGCACCACAAAACTTGTTCTACCTGCTTTCTGGGCTGAGATGGGGAATCGCTGAATTTTGGACTCGGCTGGTGACAAAATGTTCCAAACACACCCCATGCACAACTCCACCGGGGAAGGTGCCAGAAACGAGTTCCGTTGGTAGTTTTTACACTACCCCGGTAGGCAGCTGAAAGGCACCACAAAACTTGTTCTACCTGCTTTCTGGGCTGAGATGGGGAATCGCTGAATTTTGGACTCGGCTGGTGACAAAATGTTCCAAACACACCCCATGCACACCTCCACCGGGGAAGGTGCCAGAAACGAGTTCTGTTGGTAGTTTTTACACTACCCCGGTAGGCAGCTGAAAGGCACCACAAAACTTGTTCTACCTGCTTTGTGGGCTGAGATGGGGAATCGCTGAATTTTGGACTCGGCTGGTGACAAAATGTTCCAAACACACCCCATGCACACCTCCACCGGGGAAGGTGCCAGAAACGAGTTCTGTTGGTAGTTTTTACACTACCCCGGTAGGCAGCTGAAAGGCACCACAAAACTTGTTCTACCTGCTTTCTGGGCTGAGATGGGGAATCACTGAATTTTGGACTCGGCTGGTGACAAAATGTTCCAAACACACCCCATGCACAACTCCACCGGGGAAGGTGCCAGAATCGAGTTCCGTTGGTAGTTTTTACACTACCCCGGTAGGCAGCTGAAAGGCACCACAAAACTTGTTCTACCTGCTTTCTGGGCTGAGATGGGGAATCGCTGAATTTTGGACTTGGCTGGTGACAAAAATGTTCCAAACACACCCCATGCACAACTCCACCGGGGAAGGTGCCAGAAACGAGTTCTGTTGGTAGTTTTTACACTACCCCGGTAGGCAGCTGAAAGGCACCACAAAACTTGTTCTACCTGCTTTCTGGGCTGAGATGGGGAATCGCTGAATTTTGGACTCGGCTGGTGACAAAATGTTCCAAACACACCCCATGCACAACTCACCGGGGAAGGTGCCAGAAAGGAGTTCTGTTGGTAGTTTTTACACTACCCCGGTAGGCAGCTGAAAGGCACCACAAAACTTGTTCTACCTGCTTTCTGGGCTGAGATGGGGAATCGCTGAATTTTGGACTCGGCTGGTGACAAAATGTTCCAAACACACCCCATGCACACCTCCACCGGGGAAGGTGCCAGAAACGAGTTCTGTTGGTAGTTTTTACACTACCCCGGTAGGCAGCTGAAAGGCACCACAAAACTTGTTCTACCTGCTTTCTGGGCTGAGATGGGGAATCGCTGAATTTTGGACTCGGCTGGTGACAAAATGTTCCAAACACACCCCATGCACAACTCCACCGGGGAAGGTGCCAGAAACGAGTTCTGTTGGTAGTTTTTACACTACCCCGGTAGGCAGCTGAAAGGCACCACAAAACTTGTTCTACCTGCTTTCTGGGCTGAGATGGGGAATCGCTGAATTTGGACTCGGCTGGTGACAAAATGTTCCAAACACACCCCATGCACACCTCCACCGGGGAAGGTGCCAGAAACGAGTTCTGTTGGTAGTTTTTACACTACCCCGGTAGGCAGCTGAAAGGCACCACAAAACTTGTTCTACCTGCTTTCTGGGCTGAGATGGGGAATCGCTGAATTTTGGACTCGGCTGCTGACAAAATGTTCCAAACACACCCCATGCACAACTCCACCGGGGAAGGTGCCAGAAACGAGTTCTGTTGGTAGTTTTTACACTACCCCGGTAGGCAGCTGAAAGGCACCACAAAACTTGTTCTACCTGCTTTCTGGGCTGAGATGGGGAATCGCTGAATTTTGGACTCGGCTGGTGACAAAATGTTCCAAACACACCCCATGCACAACTCCACCGGGGAAGGTGCCAGAAACGAGTTCTGTTGGTAGTTTTTACACTACCCCGGTAGGCAGCTGAAAGGCACCACAAAACTTGTTCTACCTGCTTTCTGGGCTGAGATGGGGAATCGCTGAATTTTGGACTCGGCTGGTGACAAAATGTTCCAAACACACCCCATGCACACCTCCACCGGGGAAGGTGCCAGAAACGAGTTCTGTTGGTAGTTTTTACACTACCCCGGTAGGCAGCTGAAAGGCACCACAAAACTTGTTCTACCTGCTTTCTGGGCTGAGATGGGGAATCGCTGAATTTTGGACTCGGCTGGTGACAAAATGTTCCAAACACACCCCATGCACAACTCCACCGGGGAAGGTGCCAGAAACGAGTTCTGTTGGTAGTTTTTACACTACCCCGGTAGGCAGCTGAAAGGCACCACAAAACTTGTTCTACCTGCTTTCTGGGCTGAGATGGGGAATCGCTGAATTTTGGACTCGGCTGGTGACAAAATGTTCCAAACACACCCCATGCACACCTCCACCGGGGAAGGTGCCAGAAACGAGTTCTGTTGGTAGTTTTTACACTACCCCGGTAGGCAGCTGAAAGGCACCACAAAACTTGTTCTACCTGCTTTCTGGGCTGAGATGGGGAATCGCTGAATTTTGGACTCGGCTGGTGACAAAATGTTCCAAACACACCCCATGCACAACTCCACCGGGGAAGGTGCCAGAAACGAGTTCTGTTGGTAGTTTTTACACTACCCCGGTAGGCAGCTGAAAGGCACCACAAAACTTGTTCTACCTGCTTTCTGGGCTGAGATGGGGAATCGCTGAATTTTGGACTCGGCTGGTGACAAAATGTTCCAAACACACCCCATGCACAACTCCACCGGGGAAGGTGCCAGAAACGAGTTCTGTTGGTAGTTTTTACACTACCCCGGTAGGCAGCTGAAAGGCACCACAAAACTTGTTCTACCTGCTTTCTGGGCTGAGATGGGGAATCGCTGAATTTTGGACTCGGCTGGTGACAAAATGTTCCAAACACACCCCATGCACAACTCCACCGGGGAAGGTGCCAGAAACGAGTTCTGTTGGTAGTTTTTACACTACCCCGGTAGGCAGCTGAAAGGCACCACAAAACTTGTTCTACCTGCTTTCTGGGCTGAGATGGGGAATCGCTGAATTTTGGACTCGGCTGGTGACAAAATGTTCCAAACACACCCCATGCACAACTCCACCGGGGAAGGTGCCAGAAACGAGTTCTGTTGGTAGTTTTTACACTACCCCGGTAGGCAGCTGAAAGGCACCACAAAACTTGTTCTACCTGCTTTCTGGGCTGAGATGGGGAATCGCTGAATTTTGGACTCGGCTGGTGACAAAATGTTCCAAACACACCCCATGCACACCTCCACCGGGGAAGGTGCCAGAAACGAGTTCTGTTGGTAGTTTTTACACTACCCCGGTAGGCAGCTGAAAGGCACCACAAAACTTGTTCTACCTGCTTTCTGGGCTGAGATGGGGAATCGCTGAATTTTGGACTCGGCTGCTGACAAAATGTTCCAAACACACCCCATGCACAACTCCACCGGGGAAGGTGCCAGAAACGAGTTCTGTTGGTAGTTTTTACACTACCCCGGTAGGCAGCTGAAAGGCACCACAAAACTTGTTCTACCTGCTTTCTGGGCTGAGATGGGGAACGGCTGAATTTTGGACTCGGCTGGTAACAAAATGTTCCAAACACACCCCATGCACAACTCCACCGGGGAAGGTGCCAGAAACGAGTTCTGTTGGTAGTTTTTACACTACCCCGGTAGGCAGCTGAAAGGCACCACAAAACTTGTTCTACCTGCTTTCTGGGCTGAGATGGGGAATCGCTGAATTTTGGACTCGGCTGGTGACAAAATGTTCCAAACACACCCCATGCACACCTCCACCGGGGAAGGTGCCAGAAACGAGTTCTGTTGGTAGTTTTTACACTACCCCGGTAGGCAGCTGAAAGGCACCACAAAACTTGTTCTACCTGCTTTCTGGGCTGAGATGGGGAATCGCTGAATTTTGGACTCGGCTGGTGACAAAATGTTCCAAACACACCCCATGCACACCTCCACCGGGGAAGGTGCCAGAAACGAGTTCTGTTGGTAGTTTTTACACTACCCCGGTAGGCAGCTGAAAGGCACCACAAAACTTGTTCTACCTGCTTTCTGGGCTGAGATGGGGAATCGCTGAATTTTGGACTCGGCTGGTGACAAAATGTTCCAAACACACCCCATGCACACCTCCACCGGGGAAGGTGCCAGAAACGAGTTCTGTTGGTAGTTTTTACACTACCCCGGTAGGCAGCTGAAAGGCACCACAAAACTTGTTCTACCTGCTTTCTGGGCTGAGATGGGGAATCGCTGAATTTTGGACTCGGCTGGTGACAAAATGTTCCAAACACACCCCATGCACAACTCCACCGGGGAAGGTGCCAGAAACGAGTTCTGTTGGTAGTTTTTACACTACCCCGGTAGGCAGCTGAAAGGCACCACAAAACTTGTTCTACCTGCTTTCTGGGCTGAGATGGGGAATCGCTGAATTTTGGACTCGGCTGGTGACAAAATGTTCCAAACACACCCCATGCACACCTCCACCGGGGAAGGTGCCAGAAACGAGTTCTGTTGGTAGTTTTTACACTACCCCGGTAGGCAGCTGAAAGGCACCACAAAACTTGTTCTACCTGCTTTGTGGGCTGAGATGGGGAATCGCTGAATTTTGGACTCGGCTGGTGACAAAATGTTCCAAACACACCCCATGCACACCTCCACCGGGGAAGGTGCCAGAAACGAGTTCTGTTGGTAGTTTTTACACTACCCCGGTAGGCAGCTGAAAGGCACCACAAAACTTGTTCTACCTGCTTTCTGGGCTGAGATGGGGAATCACTGAATTTTGGACTCGGCTGGTGACAAAATGTTCCAAACACACCCCATGCACAACTCCACCAGGGAAGGTGCCAGAATCGAGTTCCGTTGGTAGTTTTTACACTACCCCGGTAGGCAGCTGAAAGGCACCACAAAACTTGTTCTACCTGCTTTCTGGGCTGAGATGGGGAATCGCTGAATTTTGGACTCGGCTGGTGACAAAATGTTCCAAACACACCCCATGCACAACTCCACCGGGGAAGGTGCCAGAAACGAGTTCTGTTGGTAGTTTTTACACTACCCCGGTAGGCAGCTGAAAGGCACCACAAAACTTGTTCTACCTGCTTTCTGGGCTGAGATGGGGAATCGCTGAATTTTGGACTCGGCTGGTGACAAAATGTTCCAAACACACCCCATGCACAACTCCACCGGGGAAGGTGCCAGAAAGGAGTTCTGTTGGTAGTTTTTACACTACCCCGGTAGGCAGCTGAAAGGCACCACAAAACTTGTTCTACCTGCTTTCTGGGCTGAGATGGGGAATCGCTGAATTTTGGACTCGGCTGGTGACAAAATGTTCCAAACACACCCCATGCACACCTCCACCGGGGAAGGTGCCAGAAACGAGTTCTGTTGGTAGTTTTTACACTACCCCGGTAGGCAGCTGAAAGGCACCACAAAACTTGTTCTACCTGCTTTCTGGGCTGAGATGGGGAATCGCTGAATTTTGGACTCGGCTGGTGACAAAATGTTCCAAACACACCCCATGCACAACTCCACCGGGGAAGGTGCCAGAAACGAGTTCTGTTGGTAGTTTTTACACTACCCCGGTAGGCAGCTGAAAGGCACCACAAAACTTGTTCTACCTGCTTTCTGGGCTGAGATGGGGAATCGCTGAATTTTGGACTCGGCTGGTGACAAAATGTTCCAAACACACCCCATGCACACCTCCACCGGGGAAGGTGCCAGAAACGAGTTCTGTTGGTAGTTTTTACGCTACCCCGGTAGGCAGCTGAAAGGCACCACAAAACTTGTTCTACCTGCTTTCTGGGCTGAGATGGGGAATCGCTGAATTTTGGACTCGGCTGGTGACAAAATGTTCCAAACACACCCCATGCACAACTCCACCGGGGAAGGTGCCAGAAACGAGTTCTGTTGGTAGTTTTTACACTACCCCGGTAGGCAGCTGAAAGGCACCACAAAACTTGTTCTACCTGCTTTCTGGGCTGAGATGGGGAATCGCTGAATTTTGGACTCGGCTGGTGACAAAATGTTCCAAACACACCCCATGCACAACTCCACCGGGGAAGGTGCCAGAAACGAGTTCTGTTGGTAGTTTTTACACTACCCCGGTAGGCAGCTGAAAGGCACCACAAAACTTGTTCTACCTGCTTTCTGGGCTGAGATGGGGAATCGCTGAATTTTGGACTCGGCTGGTGACAAAATGTTCCAAACACACCCCATGCACACCTCCACCGGGGAAGGTGCCAGAAACGAGTTCTGTTGGTAGTTTTTACACTACCCCGGTAGGCAGCTGAAAGGCACCACAAAACTTGTTCTACCTGCTTTCTGGGCTGAGATGGGGAATCGCTGAATTTTGGACTCGGCTGGTGACAAAATGTTCCAAACACACCCCATGCACAACTCCACCGGGGAAGGTGCCAGAAAGGAGTTCTGTTGGTAGTTTTTACACTACCCCGGTAGGCAGCTGAAAGGCACCACAAAACTTGTTCTACCTGCTTTCTGGGCTGAGATGGGGAACGGCTGAATTTTGGACTCGGCTGGTAACAAAATGTTCCAAACACACCCCATGCACAACTCCACCGGGGAAGGTGCCAGAAACGAGTTCTGTTGGTAGTTTTTACACTACCCCGGTAGGCAGCTGAAAGGCACCACAAAACTTGTTCTACCTGCTTTCTGGGCTGAGATGGGGAATCGCTGAATTTTGGACTCGGCTGGTGACAAAAATGTTCCAAACACACCCCATGCACACCTCCACCGGGGAAGGTGCCAGAAACGAGTTCTGTTGGTAGTTTTTACACTACCCCGGTAGGCAGCTGAAAGGCACCACAAAACTTGTTCTACCTGCTTTCTGGGAGATGGGGAATCGCTGAATTTTGGACTCGGCTGGTGACAAAATGTTCCAAACACACCCCATGCACAACTCCACCGGGGAAGGTGCCAGAATCGAGTTCCGTTGGTAGTTTTTACACTACCCCGGTAGGCAGCTGAAAGGCACCACAAAACTTGTTCTACCTGCTTTCTGGGCTGAGATGGGGAATCGCTGAATTTTGGACTCGGCTGGTGACAAAATGTTCCAAACACACCCCATGCACAACTCCACCGGGGAAGGTGCCAGAAACGAGTTCCGTTGGTAGTTTTTACACTACCCCGGTAGGCAGCTGAAAGGCACCACAAAACTTGTTCTACCTGCTTTCTGGGCTGAGATGGGGAATCGCTGAATTTTGGACTCGGCTGGTGACAAAATGTTCCAAACACACCCCATGCACACCTCCACCGGGGAAGGTGCCAGAAACGAGTTCTGTTGGTAGTTTTTACACTACCCCGGTAGGCAGCTGAAAGGCACCACAAAACTTGTTCTACCTGCTTTCTGGGCTGAGATGGGGAATCGCTGAATTTTGGACTCGGCTGGTGACAAAATGTTCCAAACACACCCCATGCACACCTCCACCGGGGAAGGTGCCAGAAACGAGTTCTGTTGGTAGTTTTTACACTACCCCGGTAGGCAGCTGAAAGGCACCACAAAACTTGTTCTACCTGCTTTCTGGGCTGAGATGGGGAATCGCTGAATTTTGGACTCGGCTGGTGACAAAATGTTCCAAACACACCCCATGCACACCTCCACCGGGGAAGGTGCCAGAAACGAGTTCTGTTGGTAGTTTTTACACTACCCCGGTAGGCAGCTGAAAGGCACCACAAAACTTGTTCTACCTGCTTTCTGGGCTGAGATGGGGAATCGCTGAATTTTGGACTCGGCTGGTGACAAAATGTTCCAAACACACCCCATGCACAACTCCACCGGGGAAGGTGCCAGAAACGAGTTCTGTTGGTAGTTTTTACACTACCCCGGTAGGCAGCTGAAAGGCACCACAAAACTTGTTCTACCTGCTTTCTGGGCTGAGATGGGGAATCGCTGAATTTTGGACTCGGCTGGTGACAAAATGTTCCAAACACACCCCATGCACACCTCCACCGGGGAAGGTGCCAGAAACGAGTTCTGTTGGTAGTTTTTACACTACCCCGGTAGGCAGCTGAAAGGCACCACAAAACTTGTTCTACCTGCTTTCTGGGCTGAGATGGGGAATCGCTGAATTTTGGACTCGGCTGGTGACAAAATGTTCCAAACACACCCCATGCACACCTCCACCGGGGAAGGTGCCAGAAACGAGTTCTGTTGGTAGTTTTTACACTACCCCGGTAGGCAGCTGAAAGGCACCACAAAACTTGTTCTACCTGCTTTCTGGGCTGAGATGGGGAATCACTGAATTTTGGACTCGGCTGGTGACAAAATGTTCCAAACACACCCCATGCACAACTCCACCGGGGAAGGTGCCAGAATCGAGTTCCGTTGGTAGTTTTTACACTACCCCGGTAGGCAGCTGAAAGGCACCACAAAACTTGTTCTACCTGCTTTCTGGGCTGAGATGGGGAATCGCTGAATTTTGGACTCGGCTGGTGACAAAATGTTCGAAACACACCCCATGCACAACTCCACCGGGGAAGGTGCCAGAAACGAGTTCTGTTGGTAGTTTTTACACTACCCCGGTAGGCAGCTGAAAGGCACCACAAAAGTTGTTCTACCTGCTTTCTGGGCTGAGATGGGGAATCGCTGAATTTTGGACTCGGCTGGTGACAAAATGTTCCAAACACACCCCATGCACACCTCCACCGGGGAAGGTGCCAGAAACGAGTTCTGTTGGTAGTTTTTACACTACCCCGGTAGGCAGCTGAAAGGCACCACAAAACTTGTTCTACCTGCTTTCTGGGCTGAGATGGGGAATCACTGAATTTTGGACTCGGCTGGTGACAAAATGTTCCAAACACACCCCATGCACAACTCCACCGGGGAAGGTGCCAGAATCGAGTTCCGTTGGTAGTTTTTACACTACCCCGGTAGGCAGCTGAAAGGCACCACAAAACTTGTTCTACCTGCTTTCTGGGCTGAGATGGGGAATCGCTGAATTTTGGACTCGGCTGGTGACAAAATGTTCGAAACACACCCCATGCACAACTCCACCGGGGAAGGTGCCAGAAACGAGTTCTGTTGGTAGTTTTTACACTACCCCGGTAGGCAGCTGAAAGGCACCACAAAACTTGTTCTACCTGCTTTCTGGGCTGAGATGGGGAATCGCTGAATTTTGGACTCGGCTGGTGACAAAATGTTCCAAACACACCCCATGCACAACTCCACCGGGGAAGGTGCCAGAAAGGAGTTCTGTTGGTAGTTTTTACACTACCCCGGTAGGCAGCTGAAAGGCACCACAAAACTTGTTCTACCTGCTTTCTGGGCTGAGATGGGGAATCGCTGAATTTTGGACTCGGCTGGTGACAAAATGTTCCAAACACACCCCATGCACACCTCCACCGGGGAAGGTGCCAGAAACGAGTTCTGTTGGTAGTTTTTACACTACCCCGGTAGGCAGCTGAAAGGCACCACAAAACTTGTTCTACCTGCTTTCTGGGCTGAGATGGGGAATCGCTGAATTTTGGACTCGGCTGGTGACAAAATGTTCCAAACACACCCCATGCACACCTCCACCGGGGAAGGTGCCAGAAACGAGTTCTGTTGGTAGTTTTTACACTACCCCGGTAGGCAGCTGAAAGGCACCACAAAACTTGTTCTACCTGCTTTCTGGGCTGAGATGGGGAATCGCTGAATTTTGGACTCGGCTGGTGACAAAATGTTCCAAACACACCCCATGCACAACTCCACCGGGGAAGGTGCCAGAAACGAGTTCTGTTGGTAGTTTTTACACTACCCCGGTAGGCAGCTGAAAGGCACCACAAAACTTGTTCTACCTGCTTTCTGGGCTGAGATGGGGAATCGCTGAATTTTGGACTCGGCTGGTGACAAAATGTTCCAAACACACCCCATGCACAACTCCACCGGGGAAGGTGCCAGAAACGAGTTCTGTTGGTAGTTTTTACACTACCCCGGTAGGCAGCTGAAAGGCACCACAAAACTTGTTCTACCTGCTTTCTGGGCTGAGATGGGGAATCGCTGAATTTTGGACTCGGCTGGTGACAAAATGTTCCAAACACACCCCATGCACAACTCCACCGGGGAAGGTGCCAGAAACGAGTTCTGTTGGTAGTTTTTACACTACCCCGGTAGGCAGCTGAAAGGCACCACAAAACTTGTTCTACCTGCTTTCTGGGCTGAGATGGGGAATCGCTGAATTTTGGACTCGGCTGGTGACAAATGTTCCAAACACACCCCATGCACACCTCCACCGGGGAAGGTGCCAGAAACGAGTTCTGTTGGTAGTTTTTACACTACCCCGGTAGGCAGCTGAAAGGCACCACAAAACTTGTTCTACCTGCTTTCTGGGCTGAGATGGGGAATCGCTGAATTTTGGACTCGGCTTGGTGACAAAATGTTCCAAACACACCCCATGCACACCTCCACCGGGGAAGGTGCCAGAAACGAGTTCTGTTGGTAGTTTTTACACTACCCCGGTAGGCAGCTGAAAGGCACCACAAAACTTGTTCTACCTGCTTTCTGGGCTGAGATGGGGAATCACTGAATTTTGGACTCGGCTGGTGACAAAATGTTCCAAACACACCCCATGCACAACTCCACCGGGGAAGGTGCCAGAATCGAGTTCCGTTGGTAGTTTTTACACTACCCCGGTAGGCAGCTGAAAGGCACCACAAAACTTGTTCTACCTGCTTTCTGGGCTGAGATGGGAATCGCTGAATTTTGGACTCGGCTGGTGACAAAATGTTCGAAACACACCCCATGCACAACTCCACCGGGGAAGGTGCCAGAAACGAGTTCTGTTGGTAGTTTTTACACTACCCCGGTAGGCAGCTGAAAGGCACCACAAAACTTGTTCTACCTGCTTTCTGGGCTGAGATGGGGAATCGCTGAATTTTGGACTCGGCTGGTGACAAAATGTTCCAAACACACCCCATGCACACCTCCACCGGGGAAGGTGCCAGAAACGAGGTTCTGTTGGTAGTTTTTACACTACCCCGGTAGGCAGCTGAAAGGCACCACAAAACTTGTTCTACCTGCTTTCTGGGCTGAGATGGGGAATCACTGAATTTTGGACTCGGCTGGTGACAAAATGTTCCAAACACACCCCATGCACAACTCCACCGGGGAAGGTGCCAGAATCGAGTTCCGTTGGTAGTTTTTACACTACCCCGGTAGGCAGCTGAAAGGCACCACAAAACTTGTTCTACCTGCTTTCTGGGCTGAGATGGGGAATCGCTGAATTTTGGACTCGGCTGGTGACAAAATGTTCGAAACACACCCCATGCACAACTCCACCGGGGAAGGTGCCAGAAACGAGTTCTGTTGGTAGTTTTTACACTACCCCGGTAGGCAGCTGAAAGGCACCACAAAACTTGTTCTACCTGCTTTCTGGGCTGAGATGGGGAATCGCTGAATTTTGGACTCGGCTGGTGACAAAATGTTCCAAACACACCCCATGCACAACTCCACCGGGGAAGGTGCCAGAAAGGAGTTCTGTTGGTAGTTTTTACACTACCCCGGTAGGCAGCTGAAAGGCACCACAAAACTTGTTCTACCTGCTTTCTGGGCTGAGATGGGGAATCGCTGAATTTTGGACTCGGCTGGTGACAAAATGTTCCAAACACACCCCATGCACACCTCCACCGGGGAAGGTGCCAGAAACGAGTTCTGTTGGTAGTTTTTACACTACCCCGGTAGGCAGCTGAAAGGCACCACAAAACTTGTTCTACCTGCTTTCTGGGCTGAGATGGGGAATCGCTGAATTTTGGACTCGGCTGGTGACAAAATGTTCCAAACACACCCCATGCACAACTCCACCGGGGAAGGTGCCAGAAACGAGTTCTGTTGGTAGTTTTTACACTACCCCGGTAGGCAGCTGAAAGGCACCACAAAACTTGTTCTACCTGCTTTCTGGGCTGAGATGGGGAATCGCTGAATTTTGGACTCGGCTGCTGACAAAATGTTCCAAACACACCCCATGCACACCTCCACCGGGGAAGGTGCCAGAAACGAGTTCTGTTGGTAGTTTTTACACTACCCCGGTAGGCAGCTGAAAGGCACCACAAAACTTGTTCTACCTGCTTTCTGGGCTGAGATGGGGAATCGCTGAATTTTGGACTCGGCTGGTGACAAAATGTTCCAAACACACCCCATGCACAACTCCACCGGGGAAGGTGCCAGAAAGGAGTTCTGTTGGTAGTTTTTACACTACCCCGGTAGGCAGCTGAAAGGCACCACAAAACTTGTTCTACCTGCTTTCTGGGCTGAGATGGGGAATCGCTGAATTTTGGACTCGGCTGGTGACAAAATGTTCCAAACACACCCCATGCACACCTCCACCGGGGAAGGTGCCAGAAACGAGTTCTGTTGGTAGTTTTTACACTACCCCGGTAGGCAGCTGAAAGGCACCACAAAACTTGTTCTACCTGCTTTCTGGGCTGAGATGGGGAATCGCTGAATTTTGGACTCGGCTGGTGACAAAATGTTCCAAACACACCCCATGCACACCTCCACCGGGGAAGGTGCCAGAAACGAGTTCTGTTGGTAGTTTTTACACTACCCCGGTAGGCAGCTGAAAGGCACCACAAAACTTGTTCTACCTGCTTTCTGGGCTGAGATGGGGAATCGCTGAATTTTGGACTCGGCTGGTGACAAAATGTTCCAAACACACCCCATGCACACCTCCACCGGGGAAGGTGCCAGAAACGAGTTCTGTTGGTAGTTTTTACACTACCCCGGTAGGCAGCTGAAAGGCACCACAAAACTTGTTCTACCTGCTTTCTGGGCTGAGATGGGGAATCGCTGAATTTTGGACTCGGCTGGTGACAAAATGTTCCAAACACACCCCATGCACAACTCCACTGGGGAAGGTGCCAGAAACGAGTTCTGTTGGTAGTTTTTACACTACCCCGGTAGGCAGCTGAAAGGCACCACAAAACTTGTTCTACCTGCTTTCTGGGCTGAGATGGGGAATCGCTGAATTTTGGACTCGGCTGGTGACAAAATGTTCCAAACACACCCCATGCACAACTCCACCGGGGAAGGTGCCAGAAACGAGTTCTGTTGGTAGTTTTTACACTACCCCGGTAGGCAGCTGAAAGGCACCACAAAACTTGTTCTACCTGCTTTCTGGGCTGAGATGGGGAATCGCTGAATTTTGGACTCGGCTGGTGACAAAATGTTCCAAACACACCCCATGCACAACTCCACCGGGGAAGGTGCCAGAAACGAGTTCTGTTGGTAGTTTTTACACTACCCCGGTAGGCAGCTGAAAGGCACCACAAAACTTGTTCTACCTGCTTTCTGGGCTGAGATGGGGAATCGCTGAATTTTGGACTCGGCTGGTGACAAAATGTTCCAAACACACCCCATGCACAACTCCACCGGGGAAGGTGCCAGAAAGGAGTTCTGTTGGTAGTTTTTACACTACCCCGGTAGGCAGCTGAAAGGCACCACAAAACTTGTTCTACCTGCTTTCTGGGCTGAGATGGGGAATCGCTGAATTTTGGACTCGGCTGGTGACAAAATGTTCCAAACACACCCCATGCACACCTCCACCGGGGAAGGTGCCAGAAACGAGTTCTGTTGGTAGTTTTTACACTACCCCGGTAGGCAGCTGAAAGGCACCACAAAACTTGTTCTACCTGCTTTCTGGGCTGAGATGGGGAATCGCTGAATTTTGGACTCGGCTGGTGACAAAATGTTCCAAACACACCCCATGCACAACTCCACCGGGGAAGGTGCCAGAAACGAGTTCTGTTGGTAGTTTTTACACTACCCCGGTAGGCAGCTGAAAGGCACCACAAAACTTGTTCTACCTGCTTTCTGGGCTGAGATGGGGAATCGCTGAATTTTGGACTCGGCTGGTGACAAAATGTTCCAAACACACCCCATGCACAACTCCACCGGGGAAGGTGCCAGAATCGAGTTCCGTTGGTAGTTTTTACACTACCCCGGTAGGCAAGAGAAAGGCACCACAAAACTTGTTCTACCTGCTTTCTGGGCTGAGATGGGGAACGGCTGAATTTTGGACTCGGCTGGTAACAAAATGTTCCAAACACACCCCATGCACAACTCCACCGGGGAAGGTGCCAGAAACGAGTTCTGTTGGTAGTTTTTACACTACCCCGGTAGGCAGCTGAAAGGCACCACAAAACTTGTTCTACCTGCTTTCTGGGCTGAGATGGGGAATCGCTGAATTTTGGACTCGGCTGCTGACAAAATGTTCCAAACACACCCCATGCACACCTCCACCGGGGAAGGTGCCAGAAACGAGTTCTGTTGGTAGATTTTACACTACCCCGGTAGGCAGCTGAAAGGCACCACAAAACTTGTTCTACCTGCTTTCTGGGCTGAGATGGGGAACGGCTGAATTTTGGACTCGGCTGGTGACAAAATGTTCCAAACACACCCCATGCACAACTCCACCGGGGAAGGTGCCAGAAAGGAGTTCTGTTGGTAGTTTTTACACTACCCCGGTAGGCAGCTGAAAGGCACCACAAAACTTGTTCTACCTGCTTTCTGGGCTGAGATGGGGAATCGCTGAATTTTGGACTCGGCTGGTGACAAAATGTTCCAAACACACCCCATGCACACCTCCACCGGGGAAGGTGCCAGAAAGGAGTTCTGTTGGTAGTTTTTACACTACCCCGGTAGGCAGCTGAAAGGCACCACAAAACTTGTTCTACCTGCTTTCTGGGCTGAGATGGGGAATCGCTGAATTTTGGACTCGGCTGGTGACAAAATGTTCCAAACACACCCCATGCACACCTCCACCGGGGAAGGTGCCAGAAACGAGTTCTGTTGGTAGTTTTTACACTACCCCGGTAGGCAGCTGAAAGGCACCACAAAACTTGTTCTACCTGCTTTCTGGGCTGAGATGGGGAATCGCTGAATTTTGGACTCGGCTGGTGACAAAATGTTCCAAACACACCCCATGCACAACTCCACCGGGGAAGGTGCCAGAAAGGAGTTCTGTTGGTAGTTTTTACACTACCCCGGTAGGCAGCTGAAAGGCACCACAAAACTTGTTCTACCTGCTTTCTGGGCTGAGATGGGGAATCGCTGAATTTTGGACTCGGCTGGTGACAAAATGTTCCAAACACACCCCATGCACAACTCCACCGGGGAAGGTGCCAGAAACGAGTTCTGTTGGTAGTTTTTACACTACCCCGGTAGGCAGCTGAAAGGCACCACAAAACTTGTTCTACCTGCTTTCTGGGCTGAGATGGGGAATCGCTGAATTTTGGACTCGGCTGGTGACAAAATGTTCCAAACACACCCCATGCACAACTCCACCGGGGAAGGTGCCAGAAACGAGTTCTGTTGGTAGTTTTTACACTACCCCGGTAGGCAGCTGAAAGGCACCACAAAACTTGTTCTACCTGCTTTCTGGGCTGAGATGGGGAATCGCTGAATTTTGGACTCGGCTGGTGACAAAATGTTCCAAACACACCCCATGCACACCTCCACCGGGGAAGGTGCCAGAAACGAGTTCTGTTGGTAGTTTTTACACTACCCCGGTAGGCAGCTGAAAGGCACCACAAAACTTGTTCTACCTGCTTTCTGGGCTGAGATGGGGAATCACTGAATTTTGGACTCGGCTGGTGACAAAATGTTCCAAACACACCCCATGCACAACTCCACCGGGGAAGGTGCCAGAATCGAGTTCCGTTGGTAGTTTTTACACTACCCCGGTAGGCAGCTGAAAGGCACCACAAAACTTGTTCTACCTGCTTTCTGGGCTGAGATGGGGAATCGCTGAATTTTGGACTCGGCTGGTGACAAAATGTTCCAAACACACCCCATGCACAACTCCACCGGGGAAGGTGCCAGAAACGAGTTCCGTTGGTAGTTTTTACACTACCCCGGTAGGCAGCTGAAAGGCACCACAAAACTTGTTCTACCTGCTTTCTGGGCTGAGATGGGGAATCGCTGAATTTTGGACTCGGCTGGTGACAAAATGTTCCAAACACACCCCATGCACAACTCCACCGGGGAAGGTGCCAGAAACGAGTTCCGTTGGTAGTTTTTACACTACCCCGGTAGGCAGCTGAAAGGCACCACAAAACTTGTTCTACCTGCTTTCTGGGCTGAGATGGGGAATCGCTGAATTTTGGACTCGGCTGGTGACAAAATGTTCCAAACACACCCCATGCACACCTCCACCGGGGAAGGTGCCAGAAACGAGTTCTGTTGGTAGTTTTTACACTACCCCGGTAGGCAGCTGAAAGGCACCACAAAACTTGTTCTACCTGCTTTCTGGGCTGAGATGGGGAATCGCTGAATTTTGGACTCGGCTGGTGACAAAATGTTCCAAACACACCCCATGCACAACTCCACCGGGGAAGGTGCCAGAAACGAGTTCTGTTGGTAGTTTTTACACTACCCCGGTAGGCAGCTGAAAGGCACCACAAAACTTGTTCTACCTGCTTTCTGGGCTGAGATGGGGAATCGCTGAATTTTGGACTCGGCTGGTGACAAAATGTTCCAAACACACCCCATGCACACCTCCACCGGGGAAGGTGCCAGAAACGAGTTCTGTTGGTAGTTTTTACACTACCCCGGTAGGCAGCTGAAAGGCACCACAAAACTTGTTCTACCTGCTTTCTGGGCTGAGATGGGGAATCGCTGAATTTTGGACTCGGCTGGTGACAAAATGTTCCAAACACACCCCATGCACAACTCCACCGGGGAAGGTGCCAGAAACGAGTTCTGTTGGTAGTTTTTACACTACCCCGGTAGGCAGCTGAAAGGCACCACAAAACTTGTTCTACCTGCTTTCTGGGCTGAGATGGGGAATCGCTGAATTTTGGACTCGGCTGGTGACAAAATGTTCCAAACACACCCCATGCACAACTCCACCGGGGAAGGTGCCAGAAACGAGTTCTGTTGATAGTTTTTACGCTACCCCGGTAGGCAAGAGAAAGGCACCACAAAACTTGTTCTACCTGCTTTCTGGGCTGAGATGGAGAATCGCTGAATTTTGGACTCGGCTGGTGACAAAATGTTCCAAACACACCCCATGCACACCTCCACCGGGGAAGGTGCCAGAAAGGAGTTCTGTTGGTAGTTTTTACACTACCCCGGTAGGCAGCTGAAAGGCACCACAAAACTTGTTCTACCTGCTTTCTGGGCTGAGATGGGGAATCGCTGAATTTTGGACTCGGCTGCTGACAAAATGTTCCAAACACACCCCATGCACAACTCCACCGGGGAAGGTGCCAGAAACGAGTTCTGTTGGTAGTTTTTACACTACCCCGGTAGGCAGCTGAAAGGCACCACAAAACTTGTTCTACCTGCTTTCTGGGCTGAGATGGGGAATCGCTGAATTTTGGACTCGGCTGGTGACAAAATGTTCCAAACACACCCCATGCACAACTCCACCGGGGAAGGTGCCAGAAAGGAGTTCTGTTGGTAGTTTTTACACTACCCCGGTAGGCAGCTGAAAGGCACCACAAAACTTGTTCTACCTGCTTTCTGGGCTGAGATGGGGAATCGCTGAATTTTGGACTCGGCTGGTGACAAAATGTTCCAAACACACCCCATGCACAACTCCACCGGGGAAGGTGCCAGAATCGAGTTCCGTTGGTAGTTTTTACACTACCCCGGTAGGCAAGAGAAAGGCACCACAAAACTTGTTCTACCTGCTTTCTGGGCTGAGATGGGGAATCGCTGAATTTTGGACTCGGCTGGTGACAAAATGTTCCAAACACACCCCATGCACAACTCCACCGGGGAAGGTGCCAGAAAGGAGTTCTGTTGGTAGTTTTTACACTACCCCGGTAGGCAGCTGAAAGGCACCACAAAACTTGTTCTACCTGCTTTCTGGGCTGAGATGGGGAATCGCTGAATTTTGGACTCGGCTGGTGACAAAATGTTCCAAACACACCCCATGCACACCTCCACCGGAGAAGGTGCCAGAAACGACTTCTGTTGGTAGTTTTTACACTACCCCGGTAGGCAGCTGAAAGGCACCACAAAACTTGTTCTACCTGCTTTCTGGGCTGAGATGGGGAATCGCTGAATTTTGGACTCGGCTGGTGACAAAATGTTCCAAACACACCCCATGCACAACTCCACCGGGGAAGGTGCCAGAAACGAGTTCTGTTGGTAGTTTTTACACTACCCCGGTAGGCAGCTGAAAGGCACCACAAAACTTGTTCTACCTGCTTTCTGGGCTGAGATGGGGAATCGCTGAATTTTGGACTCGGCTGGTGACAAAATGTTCCAAACACACCCCATGCACAACTCCACCGGGGAAGGTGCCAGAAACGAGTTCTGTTGGTAGTTTCTACACTACCCCGGTAGGCAGCTGAAAGGCACCACAAAACTTGTTCTACCTGCTTTCTGGGCTGAGATGGGGAATCGCTGAATTTTGGACTCGGCTGCTGACAAAATGTTCCAAACACACCCCATGCACAACTCCACCGGGGAAGGTGCCAGAAACGAGTTCTGTTGGTAGTTTTTACACTACCCCGGTAGGCAGCTGAAAGGCACCACAAAACTTGTTCTACCTGCTTTCTGGGCTGAGATGGGGAATCGCTGAATTTTGGACTCGGCTGGTGACAAAATGTTCCAAACACACCCCATGCACAACTCCACCGGGGAAGGTGCCAGAATCGAGTTCCGTTGGTAGTTTTTACACTACCCCGGTAGGCAGCTGAAAGGCACCACAAAACTTGTTGTACCTGCTTTCTGGGCTGAGATGGGGAATCGCTGAATTTTGGACTCGGCTGCTGACAAAATGTTCCAAACACACCCCATGCACAACTCCACCGGGGAAGGTGCCAGAAACGAGTTCTGTTGGTAGTTTTTACACTACCCCGGTAGGCAGCTGAAAGGCACCACAAAACTTGTTCTACCTGCTTTCTGGGCTGAGGTGGGGAATCGCTGAATTTTGGACTGGGATGGTGACAAAATGTTCCAAACACACCCCATGCACAACTCCACCGGGGAAGGTGCCAGAATCGAGTTCCGTTGGTAGTTTTTACACTACCCCGGTAGGCAAGAGAAAGGCACCACAAAAGTTTATCTACCTCCTTTCTGGGCTGAGATGGGGTATCGCTGATTGTTGCAGTCGGCTGGTGACAAAATGTTCCAAACACACCCCATGCACACCTCCACCGGGGAAGGTGCCAGAAACGAGTTCTGTTGGTAGATTTTACACTACCCCGGTAGGCAGCTGAAAGGCACCACAAAACTTGTTCTACCTGCTTTCTGGGCTGAGATGGGGAATCGCTGAATTTTGGACTCGGCTGGTGACAAAATGTTCCAAACACACCCCATGCACACCTCCACCGGGGAAGGTGCCAGAATCGAGTTCCGTTGGTAGTTTTTACACTACCCCGGTAGGCAGCTGAAAGGCACCACAAAACTTGTTCTACCTGCTTTCTGGGCTGAGATGGGGAATCGCTGAATTTTGGACTCGGCTGGTGACAAAATGTTCCAAACACACCCCATGCACAACTCCACCGGGGAAGGTGCCAGAAACGAGTTCTGTTGGTAGTTTCTACACTACCCCGGTAGGCAGCTGAAAGGCACCACAAAACTTGTTGTACCTGCTTTCTGGGCTGAGATGGGGAATCGCTGAATTTTGGACTCGGCTGCTGACAAAATGTTCCAAACACACCCCATGCACAACTCCACCGGGGAAGGTGCCAGAAACGAGTTCTGTTGGTAGTTTTTACACTACCCCGGTAGGCAGCTGAAAGGCACCACAAAACTTGTTCTACCTGCTTTCTGGGCTGAGATGGGGAATCGCTGAATTTTGGACTCGGCTGGTGACAAAATGTTCCAAACACACCCCATGCACAACTCCACCGGGGAAGGTGCCAGAATCGAGTTCCGTTGGTAGTTTTTACACTACCCCGGTAGGCAAGAGAAAGGCACCACAAAACTTGTTCTACCTGCTTTCTGGGCTGAGATGGGGAATCGCTGAATTTTGGACTCGGCTGGTGACAAAATGTTCCAAACACACCCCATGCACAACTCCACCGGGGAAGGTGCCAGAAACGAGTTCTGTTGGTAGTTTTTACACTA
Organism: Falco biarmicus; assembly: GCF_023638135.1. Classification (NCBI taxonomy): domain Eukaryota; kingdom Metazoa; phylum Chordata; class Aves; order Falconiformes; family Falconidae; genus Falco; species Falco biarmicus. The sequence continues at coordinate 29,215 of NW_026611800.1, forward strand.
CCCCGGTAGGCAGCTGAAAGGCACCACAAAACTTGTTCTACCTGCTTTCTGGGCTGAGATGGGGAATCGCTGAATTTTGGACTCGGCTGGTGACAAAATGTTCCAAACACACCCCATGCACAACTCCACCGGGGAAGGTGCCAGAAACGAGTTCTGTTGGTAGTTTTTACACTACCCCGGTAGGCAGCTGAAAGGCACCACAAAACTTGTTCTACCTGCTTTCTGGGCTGAGATGGGGAATCGCTGAATTTTGGACTCGGCTGGTGACAAAATGTTCCAAACACACCCCATGCACAACTCCACCGGGGAAGGTGCCAGAAACGAGTTCTGTTGGTAGTTTTTACGCTACCCCGGTAGGCAAGAGAAAGGCACCACAAAACTTGTTCTACCTGCTTTCTGGGCTGAGATGGAGAATCGCTGAATTTTGGACTCGGCTGGTGACAAAATGTTCCAAACACACCCCATGCACACCTCCACCGGGGAAGGTGCCAGAAAGGAGTTCTGTTGGTAGTTTTTACACTACCCCGGTAGGCAGCTGAAAGGCACCACAAAACTTGTTCTACCTGCTTTCTGGGCTGAGATGGGGAATCGCTGAATTTTGGACTCGGCTGGTGACAAAATGTTCCAAACACACCCCATGCACAACTCCACCGGGGAAGGTGCCAGAAACGAGTTCTGTTGGTAGTTTTTACACTACCCCGGTAGGCAGCTGAAAGGCACCACAAAACTTGTTCTACCTGCTTTCTGGGCTGAGATGGGGAATCGCTGAATTTTGGACTCGGCTGGTGACAAAATGTTCCAAACACACCCCATGCACAACTCCACCGGGGAAGGTGCCAGAAACGAGTTCTGTTGGTAGTTTTTACACTACCCCGGTAGGCAGCTGAAAGGCACCACAAAACTTGTTCTACCTGCTTTCTGGGCTGAGATGGGGAATAGCTGAATTTTGGACTCGGCTGGTGACAAAATGTTCCAAACACACCCCATGCACAACTCCACCGGGGAAGGTGCCAGAAAGGAGTTCTGTTGGTAGTTTTTACACTACCCCGGTAGGCAGCTGAAAGGCATCACAAAACTTGTTCTACCTGCTTTCTGGGCTGAGATGGGGAATCGCTGAATTTTGGACTCGGCTGGTGACAAAATGTTCCAAACACACCCCATGCACAACTCCACCGGGGAAGGTGCCAGAAACGAGTTCTGTTGGTAGTTTTTACACTACCCCGGTAGGCAGCTGAAAGGCACCACAAAACTTGTTCTACCTGCTTTCTGGGCTGAGATGGGGAATCGCTGAATTTTGGACTCGGCTGGTGACAAAATGTTCCAAACACACCCCATGCACAACTCCACCGGGGAAGGTGCCAGAAACGAGTTCTGTTGGTAGTTTTTACACTACCCCGGTAGGCAGCTGAAAGGCACCACAAAACTTGTTCTACCTGCTTTCTGGGCTGAGATGGGGAATAGCTGAATTTTGGACTCGGCTGGTGACAAAATGTTCCAAACACACCCCATGCACAACTCCACCGGGGAAGGTGCCAGAAAGGAGTTCTGTTGGTAGTTTTTACACTACCCCGGTAGGCAGCTGAAAGGCACCACAAAACTTGTTCTACCTGCTTTCTGGGCTGAGATGGGGTATCGCTGAATTTTGGACTCGGCTGGTGACAAAATGTTCCAAACACACCCCATGCACAACTCCACCGGGGAAGGTGCCAGAATCGAGTTCCGTTGGTAGTTTTTACACTACCCCGGTAGGCAAGAGAAAGGCACCACAAAACTTGTTCTACCTGCTTTCTGGGCTGAGATGGGGAATCGCTGAATTTTGGACTCGGCTGGTGACAAAATGTTCCAAACACACCCCATGCACAACTCCACCGGGGAAGGTGCCAGAAACGAGTTCTGTTGGTAGTTTTTACACTACCCCGGTAGGCAGCTGAAAGGCACCACAAAACTTGTTCTACCTGCTTTCTGGGCTGAGATGGGGAATCGCTGAATTTTGGACTCGGCTGGTGACAAAATGTTCCAAACACACCCCATGCACAACTCCACCGGGGAAGGTGCCAGAAAGGAGTTCTCTTGGTAGTTTTTACACTACCCCGGTAGGCAGCTGAAAGGCATCACAAAACTTGTTCTACCTGCTTTCTGGGCTGAGATGGGGAATCGCTGAATTTTGGACTCGGCTGGTGACAAAATGTTCCAAACACACCCCATGCACAACTCCACCGGGGAAGGTGCCAGAAACGACTTCTGTTGGTAGTTTTTACACTACCCCGGTAGGCAGCTGAAAGGCACCACAAAACTTGTTGTACCTGCTTTCTGGGCTGAGATGGGGAATCGCTGAATTTTGGACTCGGCTGCTGACAAAATGTTCCAAACACACCCCATGCACAACTCCACCGGGGAAGGTGCCAGAAACGAGTTCTGTTGGTAGTTTTTACACTACCCCGGTAGGCAGCTGAAAGGCACCACAAAACTTGTTCTACCTGCTTTCTGGGCTGAGATGGGGAATCGCTGAATTTTGGACTCGGCTGGTGACAAAATGTTCCAAACACACCCCATGCACAACTCCACCGGGGAAGGTGCCAGAAACGAGTTCTGTTGGTAGTTTCTACACTACCCCGGTAGGCAGCTGAAAGGCACCACAAAACTTGTTCTACCTGCTTTCTGGGCTGAGATGGGGAATCGCTGAATTTTGGACTCGGCTGGTGACAAAATGTTCCAAACACACCCCATGCACAACTCCACCGGGGAAGGTGCCAGAAACGAGTTCTGTTGGTAGTTTTTACACTACCCCGGTAGGCAGCTGAAAGGCACCACAAAACTTGTTCTACCTGCTTTCTGGGCTGAGATGGGGAATCGCTGAATTTTGGACTCGGCTGGTGACAAAATGTTCCAAACACACCCCATGCACAACTCCACCGGGAAAGGTGCCAGAATCGAGTTCCGTTGGTAGTTTTTACACTACCCCGGTAGGCAAGAGAAAGGCACCACAAAACTTGTTCTACCTGCTTTCTGGGCTGAGATGGGGAATCGCTGAATTTTGGACTCGGCTGGTGACAAAATGTTCCAAACACACCCCATGCACAACTCCACCGGGGAAGGTGCCAGAAACGAGTTCTGTTGGTAGTTTTTACACTACCCCGGTAGGCAGCTGAAAGGCACCACAAAACTTGTTCTACCTGCTTTCTGGGCTGAGATGGGGAATCGCTGAATTTTGGACTTGGCTGGTGACAAAATGTTCCAAACACACCCCATGCACAACTCCACCGGGGAAGGTGCCAGAAACGAGTTCTGTTGGTAGTTTTTACACTACCCCGGTAGGCAGCTGAAAGGCACCACAAAACTTGTTCTACCTGCTTTCTGGGCTGAGATGGGGAATCACTGAATTTTGGACTCGGCTGGTGACAAAATGTTCCAAACACACCCCATGCACAACTCCACCGGGGAAGGTGCCAGAATCGAGTTCCGTTGGTAGTTTTTACACTACCCCGGTAGGCAAGAGAAAGGCACCACAAAACTTGTTCTACCTGCTTTCTGGGCTGAGATGGGGAATCGCTGAATTTTGGACTCGGCTGGTGACAAAATGTTCCAAACACACCCCATGCACAACTCCACCGGGGAAGGTGCCAGAAACGAGTTCTGTTGGTAGTTTTTACACTACCCCGGTAGGCAGCTGAAAGGCACCACAAAACTTGTTCTACCTGCTTTCTGGGCTGAGATGGGGAATCGCTGAATTTTGGACTCGGCTGGTGACAAAATGTTCCAAACACACCCCATGCACAACTCCACCGGGGAAGGTGCCAGAAACGAGTTCTGTTGGTAGTTTTTACACTACCCCGGTAGGCAGCTGAAAGGCACCACAAAACTTGTTCTACCTGCTTTCTGGGCTGAGATGGGGAATCGCTGAATTTTGGACTCGGCTGGTGACAAAATGTTCCAAACACACCCCATGCACAACTCCACCGGGGAAGGTGCCAGAAACGAGTTCTGTTGGTAGTTTTTACACTACCCCGGTAGGCAGCTGAAAGGCACCACAAAACTTGTTCTACCTGCTTTCTGGGCTGAGATGGGGAATCGCTGAATTTTGGACTCGGCTGGTGACAAAATGTTCCAAACACACCCCATGCACACCTCCACCGGGGAAGGTGCCAGAAACGAGTTCTGTTGGTAGTTTTTACACTACCCCGGTAGGCAGCTGAAAGGCACCACAAAACTTGTTCTACCTGCTTTCTGGGCTGAGATGGGGAATCGCTGAATTTTGGACTCGGCTGGTGACAAAATGTTCCAAACACACCCCATGCACAACTCCACCGGGGAAGGTGCCAGAAACGAGTTCTGTTGGTAGTTTTTACACTACCCCGGTAGGCAGCTGAAAGGCACCACAAAACTTGTTCTACCTGCTTTCTGGGCTGAGATGGGGAATCGCTGAATTTTGGACTCGGCTGCTGACAAAATGTTCCAAACACACCCCATGCACAACTCCACCGGGGAAGGTGCCAGAAACGAGTTCTGTTGGTAGTTTTTACACTACCCCGGTAGGCAGCTGAAAGGCACCACAAAACTTGTTCTACCTGCTTTCTGGGCTGAGATGGGGAATCGCTGAATTTTGGACTCGGCTGGTGACAAAATGTTCCAAACACACCCCATGCACAACTCCACCGGGGAAGGTGCCAGAAACGAGTTCTGTTGGTAGTTTTTACACTACCCCGGTAGGCAGCTGAAAGGCACCACAAAACTTGTTCTACCTGCTTTCTGGGCTGAGATGGGGAATCGCTGAATTTTGGACTCGGCTGGTGACAAAATGTTCCAAACACACCCCATGCACAACTCCACCGGGGAAGGTGCCAGAAACGAGTTCTGTTGGTAGTTTCTACACTACCCCGGTAGGCAGCTGAAAGGCACCACAAAACTTGTTGTACCTGCTTTCTGGGCTGAGATGGGGAATCGCTGAATTTTGGACTCGGCTGCTGACAAAATGTTCCAAACACACCCCATGCACAACTCCACCGGGGAAGGTGCCAGAAACGAGTTCTGTTGGTAGTTTTTACACTACCCCGGTAGGCAGCTGAAAGGCACCACAAAACTTGTTCTACCTGCTTTCTGGGCTGAGATGGGGAATCGCTGAATTTTGGACTCGGCTGGTGACAAAATGTTCCAAACACACCCCATGCACAACTCCACCGGGGAAGGTGCCAGAATCGAGTTCCGTTGGTAGTTTTTACACTACCCCGGTAGGCAAGAGAAAGGCACCACAAAACTTGTTCTACCTGCTTTCTGGGCTGAGATGGGGAATCGCTGAATTTTGGACTCGGCTGGTGACAAAATGTTCCAAACACACCCCATGCACAACTCCACCGGGGAAGGTGCCAGAAACGAGTTCTGTTGGTAGTTTTTACACTACCCCGGTAGGCAGCTGAAAGGCACCACAAAACTTGTTCTACCTGCTTTCTGGGCTGAGATGGGGAATCGCTGAATTTTGGACTCGGCTGGTGACAAAATGTTCCAAACACACCCCATGCACAACTCCACCGGGGAAGGTGCCAGAAACGAGTTCTGTTGGTAGTTTTTACACTACCCCGGTAGGCAGCTGAAAGGCACCACAAAACTTGTTCTACCTGCTTTCTGGGCTGAGATGGGGAATCGCTGAATTTTGGACTCGGCTGGTGACAAAATGTTCCAAACACACCCCATGCACAACTCCACCGGGGAAGGTGCCAGAAACGAGTTCTGTTGGTAGTTTTTACACTACCCCGGTAGGCAGCTGAAAGGCACCACAAAACTTGTTCTACCTGCTTTCTGGGCTGAGATGGGGAATCGCTGAATTTTGGACTCGGCTGGTGACAAAATGTTCCAAACACACCCCATGCACAACTCCACCGGGGAAGGTGCCAGAAACGAGTTCTGTTGGTAGTTTTTACGCTACCCCGGTAGGCAAGAGAAAGGCACCACAAAACTTGTTCTACCTGCTTTCTGGGCTGAGATGGAGAATCGCTGAATTTTGGACTCGGCTGGTGACAAAATGTTCCAAACACACCCCATGCACACCTCCACCGGGGAAGGTGCCAGAAAGGAGTTCTGTTGGTAGTTTTTACACTACCCCGGTAGGCAGCTGAAAGGCACCACAAAACTTGTTCTACCTGCTTTCTGGGCTGAGATGGGGAATCGCTGAATTTTGGACTCGGCTGGTGACAAAATGTTCCAAACACACCCCATGCACAACTCCACCGGGGAAGGTGCCAGAAACGAGTTCTGTTGGTAGTTTTTACACTACCCCGGTAGGCAGCTGAAAGGCACCACAAAACTTGTTCTACCTGCTTTCTGGGCTGAGATGGGGAATCGCTGAATTTTGGACTCGGCTGGTGACAAAATGTTCCAAACACACCCCATGCACAACTCCACCGGGGAAGGTGCCAGAAACGAGTTCTGTTGGTAGTTTTTACACTACCCCGGTAGGCAGCTGAAAGGCACCACAAAACTTGTTCTACCTGCTTTCTGGGCTGAGATGGGGAATAGCTGAATTTTGGACTCGGCTGGTGACAAAATGTTCCAAACACACCCCATGCACAACTCCACCGGGGAAGGTGCCAGAAAGGAGTTCTGTTGGTAGTTTTTACACTACCCCGGTAGGCAGCTGAAAGGCACCACAAAACTTGTTCTACCTGCTTTCTGGGCTGAGATGGGGTATCGCTGAATTTTGGACTCGGCTGGTGACAAAATGTTCCAAACACACCCCATGCACAACTCCACCGGGGAAGGTGCCAGAATCGAGTTCTGTTGGTAGTTTTTACACTACCCCGGTAGGCAAGAGAAAGGCACCACAAAACTTGTTCTACCTGCTTTCTGGGCTGAGATGGGGAATCGCTGAATTTTGGACTCGGCTGGTGACAAAATGTTCCAAACACACCCCATGCACAACTCCACCGGGGAAGGTGCCAGAAACGAGTTCTGTTGGTAGTTTTTACACTACCCCGGTAGGCAGCTGAAAGGCACCACAAAACTTGTTCTACCTGCTTTCTGGGCTGAGATGGGGAATCGCTGAATTTTGGACTCGGCTGCTGACAAAATGTTCCAAACACACCCCATGCACAACTCCACCGGGGAAGGTGCCAGAAAGGAGTTCTGTTGGTAGTTTTTACACTACCCCGGTAGGCAGCTGAAAGGCATCACAAAACTTGTTCTACCTGCTTTCTGGGCTGAGATGGGGAATCGCTGAATTTTGGACTCGGCTGGTGACAAAATGTTCCAAACACACCCCATGCACAACTCCACCGGGGAAGGTGCCAGAAACGACTTCTGTTGGTAGTTTTTACACTACCCCGGTAGGCAGCTGAAAGGCACCACAAAACTTGTTGTACCTGCTTTCTGGGCTGAGATGGGGAATCGCTGAATTTTGGACTCGGCTGCTGACAAAATGTTCCAAACACACCCCATGCACAACTCCACCGGGGAAGGTGCCAGAAACGAGTTCTGTTGGTAGTTTTTACACTACCCCGGTAGGCAGCTGAAAGGCACCACAAAACTTGTTCTACCTGCTTTCTGGGCTGAGATGGGGAATCGCTGAATTTTGGACTCGGCTGGTGACAAAATGTTCCAAACACACCCCATGCACAACTCCACCGGGGAAGGTGCCAGAAACGAGTTCTGTTGGTAGTTTCTACACTACCCCGGTAGGCAGCTGAAAGGCACCACAAAACTTGTTGTACCTGCTTTCTGGGCTGAGATGGGGAATCGCTGAATTTTGGACTCGGCTGGTGACAAAATGTTCCAAACACACCCCATGCACAACTCCACCGGGGAAGGTGCCAGAAACGAGTTCTGTTGGTAGTTTTTTACACTACCCCGGTAGGCAGCTGAAAGGCACCACAAAACTTGTTCTACCTGCTTTCTGGGCTGAGATGGGGAATCGCTGAATTTTGGACTCGGCTGGTGACAAAATGTTCCAAACACACCCCATGCACAACTCCACCGGGAAAGGTGCCAGAATCGAGTTCCGTTGGTAGTTTTTACACTACCCCGGTAGGCAAGAGAAAGGCACCACAAAACTTGTTCTACCTGCTTTCTGGGCTGAGATGGGGAATCGCTGAATTTTGGACTCGGCTGGTGACAAAATGTTCCAAACACACCCCATGCACAACTCCACCGGGGAAGGTGCCAGAAACGAGTTCTGTTGGTAGTTTTTACACTACCCCGGTAGGCAGCTGAAAGGCACCACAAAACTTGTTCTACCTGCTTTCTGGGCTGAGATGGGGAATCGCTGAATTTTGGACTTGGCTGGTGACAAAATGTTCCAAACACACCCCATGCACAACTCCACCGGGGAAGGTGCCAGAAACGAGTTCTGTTGGTAGTTTTTACACTACCCCGGTAGGCAGCTGAAAGGCACCACAAAACTTGTTCTACCTGCTTTCTGGGCTGAGATGGGGAATCACTGAATTTTGGACTCGGCTGGTGACAAAATGTTCCAAACACACCCCATGCACAACTCCACCGGGGAAGGTGCCAGAATCGAGTTCCGTTGGTAGTTTTTACACTACCCCGGTAGGCAAGAGAAAGGCACCACAAAACTTGTTCTACCTGCTTTCTGGGCTGAGATGGGGAATCGCTGAATTTTGGACTCGGCTGGTGACAAAATGTTCCAAACACACCCCATGCACAACTCCACCGGGGAAGGTGCCAGAAACGAGTTCTGTTGGTAGTTTTTACACTACCCCGGTAGGCAGCTGAAAGGCACCACAAAACTTGTTCTACCTGCTTTCTGGGCTGAGATGGGGAATCGCTGAATTTTGGACTCGGCTGGTGACAAAATGTTCCAAACACACCCCATGCACAACTCCACCGGGGAAGGTGCCAGAAACGAGTTCTGTTGGTAGTTTTTACACTACCCCGGTAGGCAGCTGAAAGGCACCACAAAACTTGTTCTACCTGCTTTCTGGGCTGAGATGGGGAATCGCTGAATTTTGGACTCGGCTGGTGACAAAATGTTCCAAACACACCCCATGCACAACTCCACCGGGGAAGGTGCCAGAAACGAGTTCTGTTGGTAGTTTTTACACTACCCCGGTAGGCAGCTGAAAGGCACCACAAAACTTGTTCTACCTGCTTTCTGGGCTGAGATGGGGAATCGCTGAATTTTGGACTCGGCTGGTGACAAAATGTTCCAAACACACCCCATGCACACCTCCACCGGGGAAGGTGCCAGAAACGAGTTCTGTTGGTAGTTTTTACACTACCCCGGTAGGCAGCTGAAAGGCACCACAAAACTTGTTCTACCTGCTTTCTGGGCTGAGATGGGGAATCGCTGAATTTTGGACTCGGCTGGTGACAAAATGTTCCAAACACACCCCATGCACAACTCCACCGGGGAAGGTGCCAGAAACGAGTTCTGTTGGTAGTTTTTACACTACCCCGGTAGGCAGCTGAAAGGCACCACAAAACTTGTTCTACCTGCTTTCTGGGCTGAGATGGGGAATCGCTGAATTTTGGACTCGGCTGCTGACAAAATGTTCCAAACACACCCCATGCACAACTCCACCGGGGAAGGTGCCAGAAACGAGTTCTGTTGGTAGTTTTTACACTACCCCGGTAGGCAGCTGAAAGGCACCACAAAACTTGTTCTACCTGCTTTCTGGGCTGAGGTGGGGAATCGCTGAATTTTGGACTGGGATGGTGACAAAATGTTCCAAACACACCCCATGCACAACTCCACCGGGGAAGGTGCCAGAATCGAGTTCCGTTGGTAGTTTTTACACTACCCCGGTAGGCAAGAGAAAGGCACCACAAAAGTTTATCTACCTCCTTTCTGGGCTGAGATGGGGTATCGCTGATTGTTGCAGTCGGCTGGTGACAAAATGTTCCAAACACACCCCATGCACACCTCCACCGGGGAAGGTGCCAGAAACGAGTTCTGTTGGTAGATTTTACACTACCCCGGTAGGCAGCTGAAAGGCACCACAAAACTTGTTCTACCTGCTTTCTGGGCTGAGATGGGGAATCGCTGAATTTTGGACTCGGCTGGTGACAAAATGTTCCAAACACACCCCATGCACACCTCCACCGGGGAAGGTGCCAGAAACGAGTTCTGTTGGTAGTTTTTACACTACCCCGGTAGGCAGCTGAAAGGCACCACAAAACTTGTTCTACCTGCTTTCTGGGCTGAGATGGGGAATCGCTGAATTTTGGACTCGGCTGGTGACAAAATGTTCCAAACACACCCCATGCACAACTCCACCGGGGAAGGTGCCAGAAAGGAGTTCTGTTGGTAGTTTTTACACTACCCCGGTAGGCAGCTGAAAGGCACCACAAAACTTGTTCTACCTGCTTTCTGGGCTGAGATGGGGAATCGCTGAATTTTGGACTTGGCTGGTGACAAAATGTTCCAAACACACCCCATGCACAACTCCACCGGGGAAGGTGCCAGAAACGAGTTCTGTTGGTAGTTTTTACACTACCCCGGTAGGCAGCTGAAAGGCACCACAAAAGTTTTTCTACCTGCTTTCTCGGCTGAGATGGGGAATCGCTGAATTTTGGACTCGGCTGGTGACAAAATGTTCCAAACACACCCCATGCACAACTCCACCGGGGAAGGTGCCAGAAACGAGTTCTGTTGGTAGTTTTTACACTACCCCGGTAGGCAGCTGAAAGGCACCACAAAACTTGTTCTACCTGCTTTCTGGGCTGAGATGGGGAATCGCTGAATTTTGGACTCGGCTGGTGACAAAATGTTCCAAACACACCCCATGCACAACTCCACCGGGGAAGGTGCCAGAAACGAGTTCTGTTGGTAGTTTTTACACTACCCCGGTAGGCAGCTGAAAGGTACCACAAAACTTGTTCTACCTGCTTTCTGGGCTGAGATGGGGAATCGCTGAATTTTGGACTCGGCTGGTGACAAAATGTTCCAAACACACCCCATGCACACCTCCACCGGGGAAGGTGCCAGAAAGGAGTTCTGTTGGTAGTTTTTACACTACCCCGGTAGGCAGCTGAAAGGCACCACAAAACTTGTTCTACCTGCTTTCTGGGCTGAGATGGGGAATCGCTGAATTTTGGACTCGGCTGGTGACAAAATGTTCCAAACACACCCCATGCACAACTCCACCGGGGAAGGTGCCAGAATCGAGTTCCATTGGTAGTTTTTACACTACCCCGGTAGGCAAGAGAAAGGCACCACAAAACTTGTTCTACCTGCTTTCTGGGCTGAGATGGGGAACGGCTGAATTTTGGACTCGGCTGGTAACAAAATGTTCCAAACACACCCCATGCACAACTCCACCGGGGAAGGTGCCAGAAACGAGTTCTGTTGGTAGTTTTTACACTACCCCGGTAGGCAGCTGAAAGGCACCACAAAACTTGTTCTACCTGCTTTCTGGGCTGAGATGGGGAATCGCTGAATTTTGGACTCGGCTGGTGACAAAATGTTCCAAACACACCCCATGCACAACTCCACCGGGGAAGGTGCCAGAAAGGAGTTCTGTTGGTAGTTTTTACACTACCCCGGTAGGCAGCTGAAAGGCACCACAAAAGTTTTTCTACCTGCTTTCTCGGCTGAGATGGGGAATCGCTGAATTTTGGACTCGGCTGGTGACAAAATGTTCCAAACACACCCCATGCACAACTCCACCGGGGAAGGTGCCAGAAACGAGTTCTGTTGGTAGTTTTTACACTACCCCGGTAGGCAGCTGAAAGGCACCACAAAACTTGTTCTACCTGCTTTCTGGGCTGAGATGGGGAATCACTGAATTTTGGACTCGGCTGCTGACAAAATGTTCCAAACACACCCCATGCACAACTCCACCGGGGAAGGTGCCAGAATCGAGTTCCGTTGGTAGTTTTTACACTACCCCGGTAGGCAAGAGAAAGGCACCACAAAACTTGTTGTACCTGCTTTCTGGGCTGAGATGGGGAACGGCTGAATTTTGGACTCGGCTGGTAACAAAATGTTCCAAACACACCCCATGCACAACTCCACCGGGGAAGGTGCCAGAAACGAGTTCTGTTGGTAGTTTTTACACTACCCCGGTAGGCAGCTGAAAGGCACCACAAAACTTGTTCTACCTGCTTTCTGGGCTGAGATGGGGAATCGCTGAATTTTGGACTCGGCTGGTGACAAAATGTTCCAAACACACCCCATGCACAACTCCACCGGGGAAGGTGCCAGAAACGAGTTCTGTTGGTAGTTTTTACACTACCCCGGTAGGCAGCTGAAAGGTACCACAAAACTTGTTCTACCTGCTTTCTGGGCTGAGATGGGGAATCGCTGAATTTTGGACTCGGCTGGTGACAAAATGTTCCAAACACACCCCATGCACACCTCCACCGGGGAAGGTGCCAGAAAGGAGTTCTGTTGGTAGTTTTTACACTACCCCGGTAGGCAGCTGAAAGGCACCACAAAACTTGTTCTACCTGCTTTCTGGGCTGAGATGGGGAATCGCTGAATTTTGGACTCGGCTGGTGACAAAATGTTCCAAACACACCCCATGCACAACTCCACCGGGGAAGGTGCCAGAATCGAGTTCCGTTGGTAGTTTTTACACTACCCCGGTAGGCAAGAGAAAGGCACCACAAAACTTGTTCTACCTGCTTTCTGGGCTGAGATGGGGAACGGCTGAATTTTGGACTCGGCTGGTAACAAAATGTTCCAAACACACCCCATGCACAACTCCACCGGGGAAGGTGCCAGAAACGAGTTCTGTTGGTAGTTTTTACACTACCCCGGTAGGCAGCTGAAAGGCACCACAAAACTTGTTCTACCTGCTTTCTGGGCTGAGATGGGGAATCGCTGAATTTTGGACTCGGCTGGTGACAAAATGTTCCAAACACACCCCATGCACAACTCCACCGGGGAAGGTGCCAGAAAGGAGTTCTGTTGGTAGTTTTTACACTACCTCGGTAGGCAGCTGAAAGGCACCACAAAACTTGTTGTACCTGCTTTCTGGGCTGAGATGGGAATCGCTGAATTTTGGACTCGGCTGGTGACAAAATGTTCCAAACACACCCCATGCACAACTCCACCGGGGAAGGTGCCAGAAACGAGTTCTGTTGGTAGTTTTTACACTACCCCGGTAGGCAGCTGAAAGGCACCACAAAACTTGTTCTACCTGCTTTCTGGGCTGAGATGGGGAATCGCTGAATTTTGGACTCGGCTGGTGACAAAATGTTCCAAACACACCCCATGCACAACTCCACCGGGGAAGGTGCCAGAAACGAGTTCTGTTGGTAGTTTTTACACTACCCCGGTAGGCAGCTGAAAGGCACCACAAAACTTGTTCTACCTGCTTTCTGGGCTGAGATGGGGAATCGCTGAATTTTGGACTCGGCTGGTGACAAAATGTTCCAAACACACCCTATGCACAACTCCACCGGGGAAGGTGCCAGAAAGGAGTTCTGTTGGTAGTTTTTACACTACCCCGGTAGGCAGCTGAAAGGCACCACAAAACTTGTTGTACCTGCTTTCTGGGCTGAGATGGGGAATCGCTGAATTTTGGACTCGGCTGGTGACAAAATGTTCCAAACACACCCCATGCACACCTCCACCGGGGAAGGTGCCAGAAACGAGTTCTGTTGGTAGTTTTTACACTACCCCGGTAGGCAGCTGAAAGGCACCACAAAACTTGTTGTACCTGCTTTCTGGGCTGAGATGGGGAATCGCTGAATTTTGGACTCGGCTGCTGACAAAATGTTCCAAACACACCCCATGCACAACTCCACCGGGGAAGGTGCCAGAAACGAGTTCTGTTGGTAGTTTTTACACTACCCCGGTAGGCAGCTGAAAGGCACCACAAAACTTGTTCTACCTGCTTTCTGGGCTGAGATGGGGAATCGCTGAATTTTGGACTCGGCTGGTGACAAAATGTTCCAAACACACCCCATGCACAACTCCACCGGGGAAGGTGCCAGAAACGAGTTCTGTTGGTAGTTTCTACACTACCCCGGTAGGCAGCTGAAAGGCACCACAAAACTTGTTGTACCTGCTTTCTGGGCTGAGATGGGGAATCGCTGAATTTTGGACTCGGCTGCTGACAAAATGTTCCAAACACACCCCATGCACAACTCCACCGGGGAAGGTGCCAGAAACGAGTTCTGTTGGTAGTTTTTACACTACCCCGGTAGGCAGCTGAAAGGCACCACAAAACTTGTTCTACCTGCTTTCTGGGCTGAGATGGGGAATCGCTGAATTTTGGACTCGGCTGGTGACAAAATGTTCCAAACACACCCCATGCACAACTCCACCGGGAAAGGTGCCAGAATCGAGTTCCGTTGGTAGTTTTTACACTACCCCGGTAGGCAGCTGAAAGGCACCACAAAACTTGTTGTACCTGCTTTCTGGGCTGAGATGGGGAATCGCTGAATTTTGGACTCGGCTGGTGACAAAATGTTCCAAACACACCCCATGCACAACTCCACCGGGGAAGGTGCCAGAAACGAGTTCTGTTGGTAGTTTTTACACTACCCCGGTAGGCAGCTGAAAGGCACCACAAAACTTGTTCTACCTGCTTTCTGGGCTGAGATGGGGAATCGCTGAATTTTGGACTTGGCTGGTGACAAAATGTTCCAAACACACCCCATGCACAACTCCACCGGGGAAGGTGCCAGAAACGAGTTCTGTTGGTAGTTTTTACACTACCCCGGTAGGCAGCTGAAAGGCACCACAAAACTTGTTCTACCTGCTTTGTGGGCTGGGATGGGGAATCACTGAATTTTGGACTCGGCTGGTGACAAAATGTTCCAAACACACCCCATGCACAACTCCACCGGGGAAGGTGCCAGAATCGAGTTCCGTTGGTAGTTTTTACACTACCCCGGTAGGCAAGAGAAAGGCACCACAAAACTTGTTCTACCTGCTTTCTGGGCTGAGATGGGGAATCGCTGAATTTTGGACTCGGCTGGTGACAAAATGTTCCAAACACACCCCATGCACAACTCCACCGGGGAAGGTGCCAGAAACGAGTTCTGTTGGTAGTTTTTACACTACCCCGGTAGGCAGCTGAAAGGCACCACAAAACTTGTTCTACCTGCTTTCTGGGCTGAGATGGGGAATCGCTGAATTTTGGACTCGGCTGGTGACAAAATGTTCCAAACACACCCCATGCACAACTCCACCGGGGAAGGTGCCAGAAACGAGTGTTCTGTTGGTAGTTTTTACACTACCCCGGTAGGCAGCTGAAAGGCACCACAAAACTTGTTCTACCTGCTTTCTGGGCTGAGATGGGGAATCGCTGAATTTTGGACTCGGCTGGTGACAAAATGTTCCAAACACACCCCATGCACAACTCCACCGGGGAAGGTGCCAGAAACGAGTTCTGTTGGTAGTTTTTACACTACCCCGGTAGGCAGCTGAAAGGCACCACAAAACTTGTTCTACCTGCTTTCTGGGCTGAGATGGGGAATCGCTGAATTTTGGACTCGGCTGCTGACAAAATGTTCCAAACACACCCCATGCACAACTCCACCGGGGAAGGTGCCAGAAAGGAGTTCTGTTGGTAGTTTTTACACTACCCCGGTAGGCAGCTGAAAGGCACCACAAAACTTGTTGTACCTGCTTTCTGGGCTGAGATGGGGAATCGCTGAATTTTGGACTCGGCTGGTGACAAAATGTTCCAAACACACCCCATGCACAACTCCACCGGGGAAGGTGCCAGAAACGAGTTCTGTTGGTAGTTTTTACACTACCCCGGTAGGCAGCTGAAAGGCACCACAAAACTTGTTCTACCTGCTTTCTGGGCTGAGATGGGGAATCGCTGAATTTTGGACTCGGCTGGTGACAAAATGTTCCAAACACACCCCATGCACAACTCCACCGGGGAAGGTGCCAGAAACGAGTTCTGTTGGTAGTTTTTACACTACCCCGGTAGGCAGCTGAAAGGCACCACAAAACTTGTTCTACCTGCTTTCTGGGCTGAGATGGGGAATCGCTGAATTTTGGACTCGGCTGGTGACAAAATGTTCCAAACACACCCCATGCACAACTCCACCGGGGAAGGTGCCAGAATCGAGTTCCGTTGGTAGTTTTTACACTACCCCGGTAGGAAAGAGAAAGGCACCACAAAACTTGTTCTACCTGCTTTCTGGGCTGAGATGGGGAATCGCTGAATTTTGGACTCGGCTGGTGACAAAATGTTCCAAACACACCCCATGCACAACTCCACCGGGGAAGGTGCCAGAAACGAGTTCTGTTGGTAGTTTTTACACTACCCCGGTAGGCAGCTGAAAGGCACCACAAAACTTGTTCTACCTGCTTTCTGGGCTGAGATGGGGAATCGCTGAATTTTGGACTCGGCTGGTGACAAAATGTTCCAAACACACCCCATGCACAACTCCACCGGGGAAGGTGCCAGAAACGAGTTCTGTTGGTAGTTTTTACACTACCCCGGTAGGCAGCTGAAAGGCACCACAAAACTTGTTCTACCTGCTTTCTGGGCTGAGATGGGGAATCACTGAATTTTGGACTCGGCTGGTGACAAAATGTTCCAAACACACCCCATGCACACCTCCACCGGGGAAGGTGCCAGAATCGAGTTCTGTTGGTAGTTTTTACACTACCCCGGTAGGCAAGAGAAAGGCACCACAAAACTTGTTCTACCTGCTTTCTGGGCTGAGATGGGGAATCGCTGAATTTTGGACTCGGCTGGTGACAAAATGTTCCAAACACACCCCATGCACAACTCCACCGGGAAGGTGCCAGAAACGAGTTCTGTTGGTAGTTTTTACACTACCCCGGTAGGCAGCTGAAAGGCACCACAAAACTTGTTCTACCTGCTTTCTGGGCTGAGATGGGGAATCGCTGAATTTTGGACTCGGCTGGTGACAAAATGTTCCAAACACACCCCATGCACAACTCCACCGGGGAAGGTGCCAGAATCGAGTTCCGTTGGTAGTTTTTACACTACCCCGGTAGGCAAGAGAAAGGCACCACAAAACTTGTTCTACCTGCTTTCTGGGCTGAGATGGGGAACGGCTGAATTTTGGACTCGGCTGGTAACAAAATGTTCCAAACACACCCCATGCACAACTCCACCGGGGAAGGTGCCAGAAACGAGTTCTGTTGGTAGTTTTTACACTACCCCGGTAGGCAGCTGAAAGGCACCACAAAACTTGTTCTACCTGCTTTCTGGGCTGAGATGGGGAATCGCTGAATTTTGGACTCGGCTGGTGACAAAATGTTCCAAACACACCCCATGCACAACTCCACCGGGGAAGGTGCCAGAAACGAGTTCTGTTGGTAGTTTTTACACTACCCCGGTAGGCAGCTGAAAGGCACCACAAAACTTGTTCTACCTGCTTTCTGGGCTGAGATGGGGAATCGCTGAATTTTGGACTCGGCTGCTGACAAAATGTTCCAAACACACCCCATGCACACCTCCACCGGGGAAGGTGCCAGAAACGAGTTCTGTTGGTAGTTTTTACACTACCCCGGTAGGCAGCTGAAAGGCACCACAAAACTTGTTCTACCTGCTTTCTGGGCTGAGATGGGGAATCACTGAATTTTGGACTCGGCTGGTGACAAAATGTTCCAAACACACCCCATGCACAACTCCACCGGGGAAGGTGCCAGAATCGAGTTCCGTTGGTAGTTTTTACACTACCCCGGTAGGCAAGAGAAAGGCACCACAAAACTTGTTCTACCTGCTTTCTGGGCTGAGATGGGGAATCGCTGAATTTTGGACTCGGCTGGTGACAAAATGTTCCAAACACACCCCATGCACAACTCCACCGGGGAAGGTGCCAGAAACGAGTTCTGTTGGTAGTTTTTACACTACCCCGGTAGGCAGCTGAAAGGCACCACAAAACTTGTTCTACCTGCTTTCTGGGCTGAGATGGGGAATCGCTGAATTTTGGACTCGGCTGGTGACAAAATGTTCCAAACACACCCCATGCACAACTCCACCGGGGAAGGTGCCAGAAAGGAGTTCTGTTGGTAGTTTTTACACTACCCCGGTAGGCAGCTGAAAGGCACCACAAAACTTGTTCTACCTGCTTTCTGGGCTGAGATGGGGAATCGCTGAATTTTGGACTCGGCTGGTGACAAAATGTTCCAAACACACCCCATGCACACCTCCACCGGGGAAGGTGCCAGAAACGAGTTCTGTTGGTAGTTTTTACACTACCCCGGTAGGCAGCTGAAAGGCACCACAAAACTTGTTCTACCTGCTTTCTGGGCTGAGATGGGGAATCGCTGAATTTTGGACTCGGCTGGTGACAAAATGTTCCAAACACACCCCATGCACACCTCCACCGGGGAAGGTGCCAGAAACGAGTTCTGTTGGTAGTTTTTACACTACCCGGTAGGCAGCTGAAAGGCACCACAAAACTTGTTCTACCTGCTTTCTGGGCTGAGATGGGGAATCGCTGAATTTTGGACTCGGCTGGTAACAAAATGTTCCAAACACACCCCATGCACAACTCCACCGGGAAGGTGCCAGAAACGAGTTCTGTTGGTAGTTTTTACACTACCCCGGTAGGCAGCTGAAAGGCACCACAAAACTTGTTCTACCTGCTTTCTGGGCTGAGATGGGGAATCGCTGAATTTTGGACTCGGCTGGTGACAAAATGTTCCAAACACACCCCATGCACAACTCCACCGGGGAAGGTGCCAGAAACGAGTTCTGTTGGTAGTTTTTACACTACCCCGGTAGGCAGCTGAAAGGCACCACAAAACTTGTTCTACCTGCTTTCTGGGCTGAGATGGGGAATCGCTGAATTTTGGACTCGGCTGGTGACAAAATGTTCCAAACACACCCCATGCACACCTCCACCGGGGAAGGTGCCAGAAACGAGTTCTGTTGGTAGTTTTTACACTACCCCGGTAGGCAGCTGAAAGGCACCACAAAACTTGTTCTACCTGCTTTCTGGGCTGAGATGGGGAATCGCTGAATTTTGGACTCGGCTGGTGACAAAATGTTCCAAACACACCCCATGCACAACTCCACCGGGGAAGGTGCCAGAAAGGAGTTCTGTTGGTAGTTTTTACACTACCCCGGTAGGCAGCTGAAAGGCACCACAAAACTTGTTCTACCTGCTTTCTGGGCTGAGATGGGGAATCGCTGAATTTTGGACTTGGCTGGTGACAAAATGTTCCAAACACACCCCATGCACAACTCCACCGGGGAAGGTGCCAGAAACGAGTTCTGTTGGTAGTTTTTACACTACCCCGGTAGGCAGCTGAAAGGTACCACAAAACTTGTTCTACCTGCTTTCTGGGCTGAGATGGGGAATCGCTGAATTTTGGACTCGGCTGGTGACAAAATGTTCCAAACACACCCCATGCACACCTCCACCGGGGAAGGTGCCAGAAAGGAGTTCTGTTGGTAGTTTTTACACTACCCCAGTAGGCAGCTGAAAGGCACCACAAAACTTGTTCTACCTGCTTTCTGGGCTGAGATGGGGAATAGCTGAATTTTGGACTTGGCTGGTGACAAAATGTTCCAAACACACCCCATGCACAACTCCACCGGGGAAGGTGCCAGAAACGAGTTCTGTTGGTAGTTTTTACACTACCCCGGTAGGCAAGAGAAAGGCACCACAAAACTTGTTCTACCTGCTTTCTGGGCTGAGATGGGGAACGGCTGAATTTTGGACTCGGCTGGTAACAAAATGTTCCAAACACACCCCATGCACAACTCCACCGGGGAAGGTGCCAGAAACGAGTTCTGTTGGTAGTTTTTACACTACCCCGGTAGGCAGCTGAAAGGCACCACAAAACTTGTTCTACCTGCTTTCTGGGCTGAGATGGGGAATCGCTGAATTTTGGACTCGGCTGCTGACAAAATGTTCCAAACACACCCCATGCACAACTCCACCGGGGAAGGTGCCAGAAAGGAGTTCTGTTGGTAGTTTTTACACTACCTCGGTAGGCAGCTGAAAGGCACCACAAAACTTGTTGTACCTGCTTTCTGGGCTGAGATGGGGAATCGCTGAATTTTGGACTCGGCTGGTGACAAAATGTTCCAAACACACCCCATGCACAACTCCACCGGGGAAGGTGCCAGAAACGAGTTCTGTTGGTAGTTTTTACACTACCCCGGTAGGCAGCTGAAAGGCACCACAAAACTTGTTCTACCTGCTTTCTGGGCTGAGATGGGGAATCGCTGAATTTTGGACTCGGCTGGTGACAAAATGTTCCAAACACACCCCATGCACAACTCCACCGGGGAAGGTGCCAGAAACGAGTTCTGTTGGTAGTTTTTACACTACCCCGGTAGGCAGCTGAAAGGCACCACAAAACTTGTTCTACCTGCTTTCTGGGCTGAGATGGGGAATCGCTGAATTTTGGACTCGGCTGCTGACAAAATGTTCCAAACACACCCCATGCACACCTCCACCGGGGAAGGTGCCAGAAACGAGTTCTGTTGGTAGTTTTTACACTACCCCGGTAGGCAGCTGAAAGGCACCACAAAACTTGTTCTACCTGCTTTCTGGGCTGAGATGGGGAATCGCTGAATTTTGGACTCGGCTGGTGACAAAATGTTCCAAACACACCCCATGCACAACTCCACCGGGGAAGGTGCCAGAAACGAGTTCTGTTGGTAGTTTTTACACTACCCCGGTAGGCAGCTGAAAGGCACCACAAAACTTGTTCTACCTGCTTTCTGGGCTGAGATGGGGAATCGCTGAATTTTGGACTCGGCTGCTGACAAAATGTTCCAAACACACCCCATGCACAACTCCACCGGGGAAGGTGCCAGAAACGAGTTCTGTTGGTAGTTTTTACACTACCCCGGTAGGCAGCTGAAAGGCACCACAAAACTTGTTCTACCTGCTTTCTGGGCTGAGATGGGGAATCGCTGAATTTTGGACTCGGCTGGTGACAAAATGTTCCAAACACACCCCATGCACAACTCCACCGGGGAAGGTGCCAGAAACGAGTTCTGTTGGTAGTTTTTACACTACCCCGGTAGGCAGCTGAAAGGCACCACAAAACTTGTTCTACCTGCTTTCTGGGCTGAGATGGGGAATCGCTGAATTTTGGACTCGGCTGGTGACAAAATGTTCCAAACACACCCCATGCACAACTCCACCGGGGAAGGTGCCAGAAACGAGTTCTGTTGGTAGTTTTTACACTACCCCGGTAGGCAAGAGAAAGGCACCACAAAACTTGTTGTACCTGCTTTCTGGGCTGAGATGGAGAATCGCTGAATTTGGACTCGGCTGGTGACAAAATGTTCCAAACACACCCCATGCACACCTCCACCGGGGAAGGTGCCAGAAACGAGTTCTGTTGGTAGTTTTTACACTACCCCGGTAGGCAGCTGAAAGGCACCACAAAACTTGTTCTACCTGCTTTCTGGGCTGAGATGGGGAATCGCTGAATTTTGGACTCGGCTGGTGACAAAATGTTCGAAACACACCCCATGCACAACTCCACCGGGGAAGGTGCCAGAAACGAGTTCTGTTGGTAGTTTTTACACTACCCCGGTAGGCAGCTGAAAGGCACCACAAAACTTGTTCTACCTGCTTTCTGGGCTGAGATGGGGAATCGCTGAATTTTGGACTCGGCTGGTGACAAAATGTTCCAAACACACCCCATGCACAACTCCACCGGGGAAGGTGCCAGAAACGAGTTCTGTTGGTAGTTTTTACACTACCCCGGTAGGCAGCTGAAAGGCACCACAAAACTTGTTCTACCTGCTTTCTGGGCTGAGATGGGGAATCGCTGAATTTTGGACTCGGCTGGTGACAAAATGTTCCAAACACACCCCATGCACACCTCCACCGGGGAAGGTGCCAGAAACGAGTTCTGTTGGTAGTTTTTACACTACCCCGGTAGGCAGCTGAAAGGCACCACAAAACTTGTTCTACCTGCTTTCTGGGCTGAGATGGGGAATCGCTGAATTTTGGACTCGGCTGGTGACAAAATGTTCCAAACACACCCCATGCACAACTCCACCGGGGAAGGTGCCAGAAAGGAGTTCTGTTGGTAGTTTTTACACTACCCCGGTAGGCAGCTGAAAGGCACCACAAAACTTGTTCTACCTGCTTTCTGGGCTGAGATGGGGAATCGCTGAATTTTGGACTTGGCTGGTGACAAAATGTTCCAAACACACCCCATGCACAACTCCACCGGGGAAGGTGCCAGAAACGAGTTCTGTTGGTAGTTTTTACACTACCCCGGTAGGCAGCTGAAAGGTACCACAAAACTTGTTCTACCTGCTTTCTGGGCTGAGATGGGGAATCGCTGAATTTTGGACTCGGCTGGTGACAAAATGTTCCAAACACACCCCATGCACACCTCCACCGGGGAAGGTGCCAGAAAGGAGTTCTGTTGGTAGTTTTTACACTACCCCAGTAGGCAGCTGAAAGGCACCACAAAACTTGTTCTACCTGCTTTCTGGGCTGAGATGGGGAATAGCTGAATTTTGGACTTGGCTGGTGACAAAATGTTCCAAACACACCCCATGCACAACTCCACCGGGGAAGGTGCCAGAAACGAGTTCTGTTGGTAGTTTTTACACTACCCCGGTAGGCAAGAGAAAGGCACCACAAAACTTGTTCTACCTGCTTTCTGGGCTGAGATGGGGAACGGCTGAATTTTGGACTCGGCTGGTAACAAAATGTTCCAAACACACCCCATGCACAACTCCACCGGGGAAGGTGCCAGAAACGAGTTCTGTTGGTAGTTTTTACACTACCCCGGTAGGCAGCTGAAAGGCACCACAAAACTTGTTCTACCTGCTTTCTGGGCTGAGATGGGGAATCGCTGAATTTTGGACTCGGCTGCTGACAAAATGTTCCAAACACACCCCATGCACAACTCCACCGGGGAAGGTGCCAGAAAGGAGTTCTGTTGGTAGTTTTTACACTACCTCGGTAGGCAGCTGAAAGGCACCACAAAACTTGTTGTACCTGCTTTCTGGGCTGAGATGGGGAATCGCTGAATTTTGGACTCGGCTGGTGACAAAATGTTCCAAACACACCCCATGCACAACTCCACCGGGGAAGGTGCCAGAAACGAGTTCTGTTGGTAGTTTTTACACTACCCCGGTAGGCAGCTGAAAGGCACCACAAAACTTGTTCTACCTGCTTTCTGGGCTGAGATGGGGAATCGCTGAATTTTGGACTCGGCTGGTGACAAAATGTTCCAAACACACCCCATGCACAACTCCACCGGGGAAGGTGCCAGAAACGAGTTCTGTTGGTAGTTTTTACACTACCCCGGTAGGCAGCTGAAAGGCACCACAAAACTTGTTCTACCTGCTTTCTGGGCTGAGATGGGGAATCGCTGAATTTTGGACTCGGCTGCTGACAAAATGTTCCAAACACACCCCATGCACACCTCCACCGGGGAAGGTGCCAGAAACGAGTTCTGTTGGTAGTTTTTACACTACCCCGGTAGGCAGCTGAAAGGCACCACAAAACTTGTTCTACCTGCTTTCTGGGCTGAGATGGGGAATCGCTGAATTTTGGACTCGGCTGGTGACAAAATGTTCCAAACACACCCCATGCACAACTCCACCGGGGAAGGTGCCAGAAACGAGTTCTGTTGGTAGTTTTTACACTACCCCGGTAGGCAGCTGAAAGGCACCACAAAACTTGTTCTACCTGCTTTCTGGGCTGAGATGGGGAATCGCTGAATTTTGGACTCGGCTGCTGACAAAATGTTCCAAACACACCCCATGCACAACTCCACCGGGGAAGGTGCCAGAAACGAGTTCTGTTGGTAGTTTTTACACTACCCCGGTAGGCAGCTGAAAGGCACCACAAAACTTGTTCTACCTGCTTTCTGGGCTGAGATGGGGAATCGCTGAATTTTGGACTCGGCTGGTGACAAAATGTTCCAAACACACCCCATGCACAACTCCACCGGGGAAGGTGCCAGAAACGAGTTCTGTTGGTAGTTTTTACACTACCCCGGTAGGCAGCTGAAAGGCACCACAAAACTTGTTCTACCTGCTTTCTGGGCTGAGATGGGGAATCGCTGAATTTTGGACTCGGCTGGTGACAAAATGTTCCAAACACACCCCATGCACAACTCCACCGGGGAAGGTGCCAGAAACGAGTTCTGTTGGTAGTTTTTACACTACCCCGGTAGGCAAGAGAAAGGCACCACAAAACTTGTTGTACCTGCTTTCTGGGCTGAGATGGAGAATCGCTGAATTTGGACTCGGCTGGTGACAAAATGTTCCAAACACACCCCATGCACACCTCCACCGGGGAAGGTGCCAGAAACGAGTTCTGTTGGTAGTTTTTACACTACCCCGGTAGGCAGCTGAAAGGCACCACAAAACTTGTTCTACCTGCTTTCTGGGCTGAGATGGGGAATCGCTGAATTTTGGACTCGGCTGGTGACAAAATGTTCGAAACACACCCCATGCACAACTCCACCGGGGAAGGTGCCAGAAACGAGTTCTGTTGGTAGTTTTTACACTACCCCGGTAGGCAGCTGAAAGGCACCACAAAACTTGTTCTACCTGCTTTCTGGGCTGAGATGGGGAATCGCTGAATTTTGGACTCGGCTGGTGACAAAATGTTCCAAACACACCCCATGCACAACTCCACCGGGGAAGGTGCCAGAAACGAGTTCTGTTGGTAGTTTTTACACTACCCCGGTAGGCAGCTGAAAGGCACCACAAAACTTGTTCTACCTGCTTTCTGGGCTGAGATGGGGAATAGCTGAATTTTGGACTCGGCTGGTGACAAAATGTTCCAAACACACCCCATGCACAACTCCACCGGGGAAGGTGCCAGAAAGGAGTTCTTTTGGTAGTTTTTACACTACCCCGGTAGGCAGCTGAAAGGCACCACAAAACTTGTTCTACCTGCTTTCTGGGCTGAGATGGGGAATCGCTGAATTTTGGACTCGGCTGGTGACAAAATGTTCCAAACACACCCCATGCACAACTCCACCGGGGAAGGTGCCAGAAACGAGTTCTGTTGGTAGTTTTTACACTACCCCGGTAGGCAAGAGAAAGGCACCACAAAACTTGTTCTACCTGCTTTCTGGGCTGAGATGGGGAATCGCTGAATTTTGGACTTGGCTGGTGACAAAATGTTCCAAACACACCCCATGCACAACTCCACCGGGGAAGGTGCCAGAAACGAGTTCTGTTGGTAGTTTTTACACTACCCCGGTAGGCAGCTGAAAGGTACCACAAAACTTGTTCTACCTGCTTTCTGGGCTGAGATGGGGAATCGCTGAATTTTGGACTCGGCTGGTGACAAAATGTTCCAAACACACCCCATGCACACCTCCACCGGGGAAGGTGCCAGAAAGGAGTTCTGTTGGTAGTTTTTACACTACCCCGGTAGGCAGCTGAAAGGCACCACAAAACTTGTTCTACCTGCTTTCTGGGCTGAGATGGGGAATAGCTGAATTTTGGACTCGGCTGGTGACAAAATGTTCCAAACACACCCCATGCACAACTCCACCGGGGAAGGTGCCAGAATCGAGTTCCGTTGGTAGTTTTTACACTACCCCGGTAGGCAAGAGAAAGGCACCACAAAACTTGTTCTACCTGCTTTCTGGGCTGAGATGGGGAACGGCTGAATTTTGGACTCGGCTGGTAACAAAATGTTCCAAACACACCCCATGCACAACTCCACCGGGGAAGGTGCCAGAATCGAGTTCCGTTGGTAGTTTTTACACTACCCCGGTAGGCAAGAGAAAGGCACCACAAAACTTGTTCTACCTGCTTTCTGGGCTGAGATGGGGAACGGCTGAATTTTGGACTCGGCTGGTAACAAAATGTTCCAAACACACCCCATGCACAACTCCACCGGGGAAGGTGCCAGAAACGAGTTCTGTTGGTAGTTTTTACACTACCCCGGTAGGCAGCTGAAAGGCACCACAAAACTTGTTCTACCTGCTTTCTGGGCTGAGATGGGGAATCGCTGAATTTTGGACTCGGCTGGTGACAAAATGTTCCAAACACACCCCATGCACAACTCCACCGGGGAAGGTGCCAGAAAGGAGTTCTGTTGGTAGTTTTTACACTACCTCGGTAGGCAGCTGAAAGGCACCACAAAACTTGTTGTACCTGCTTTCTGGGCTGAGATGGGGAATCGCTGAATTTTGGACTCGGCTGGTGACAAAATGTTCCAAACACACCCCATGCACAACTCCACCGGGGAAGGTGCCAGAAACGAGTTCTGTTGGTAGTTTTTACACTACCCCGGTAGGCAGCTGAAAGGCACCACAAAACTTGTTCTACCTGCTTTCTGGGCTGAGATGGGGAATCGCTGAATTTTGGACTCGGCTGGTGACAAAATGTTCCAAACACACCCCATGCACAACTCCACCGGGGAAGGTGCCAGAAAGGAGTTCTGTTGGTAGTTTTTACACTACCCCGGTAGGCAGCTGAAAGGCACCACAAAACTTGTTCTACCTGCTTTCTGGGCTGAGATGGGGAATCGCTGAATTTTGGACTCGGCTGGTGACAAAATGTTCCAAACACACCCCATGCACACCTCCACCGGGGAAGGTGCCAGAAACGAGTTCTGTTGGTAGTTTTTACACTACCCCAGTAGGCAGCTGAAAGGCACCACAAAACTTGTTCTACCTGCTTTCTGGGCTGAGATGGGGAATCGCTGAATTTTGGACTCGGCTGGTGACAAAATGTTCCAAACACACCCCATGCACAACTCCACCGGGGAAGGTGCCAGAAAGGAGTTCTGTTGGTAGTTTTTACACTACCCCGGTAGGCAAGAGAAAGGCACCACAAAACTTGTTGTACCTGCTTTCTGGGCTGAGATGGAGAATCGCTGAATTTTGGACTCGGCTGGTGACAAAATGTTCCAAACACACCCCATGCACACCTCCACCGGGGAAGGTGCCAGAAAGGAGTTCTGTTGGTAGTTTTTACACTACCCCGGTAGGCAGCTGAAAGGCACCACAAAACTTGTTCTACCTGCTTTCTGGGCTGAGATGGGGAATAGCTGAA
The DNA here is from genome assembly GCF_023638135.1 of Falco biarmicus. Taxonomy (NCBI): domain Eukaryota; kingdom Metazoa; phylum Chordata; class Aves; order Falconiformes; family Falconidae; genus Falco; species Falco biarmicus. The sequence continues at coordinate 56,082 of NW_026611800.1, forward strand.
TTTTGGACTCGGCTGGTGACAAAATGTTCCAAACACACCCCATGCACAACTCCACCGGGGAAGGTGCCAGAATCGAGTTCCGTTGGTAGTTTTTACACTACCTCGGTAGGCAGCTGAAAGGCACCACAAAACTTGTTGTACCTGCTTTCTGGGCTGAGATGGGGAATCGCTGAATTTTGGACTCGGCTGGTGACAAAATGTTCCAAACACACCCCATGCACACCTCCACCGGGGAAGGTGCCAGAAACGAGTTCTGTTGGTAGTTTTTACACTACCCCGGTAGGCAGCTGAAAGGCACCACAAAACTTGTTCTACCTGCTTTCTGGGCTGAGATGGGGAATCGCTGAATTTTGGACTCGGCTGGTGACAAAATGTTCCAAACACACCCCATGCACAACTCCACCGGGGAAGGTGCCAGAAAGGAGTTCTGTTGGTAGTTTTTACACTACCCCGGTAGGCAGCTGAAAGGCACCACAAAACTTGTTCTACCTGCTTTCTGGGCTGAGATGGGGAATCGCTGAATTTTGGACTCGGCTGGTGACAAAATGTTCCAAACACACCCCATGCACACCTCCACCGGGGAAGGTGCCAGAAACGAGTTCTGTTGGTAGTTTTTACACTACCCCGGTAGGCAGCTGAAAGGCACCACAAAACTTGTTCTACCTGCTTTCTGGGCTGAGATGGGGAATAGCTGAATTTTGGACTCGGCTGGTGACAAAATGTTCCAAACACACCCCATGCACAACTCCACCGGGGAAGGTGCCAGAAACGAGTTCTGTTGGTAGTTTTTACACTACCCCGGTAGGCAGCTGAAAGGCACCACAAAACTTGTTCTACCTGCTTTCTGGGCTGAGATGGGGAATCGCTGAATTTTGGACTCGGCTGGTGACAAAATGTTCCAAACACACCCCATGCACAACTCCACCGGGGAAGGTGCCAGAAACGAGTTCTGTTGGTAGTTTTTACACTACCCCGGTAGGCAGCTGAAAGGCACCACAAAACTTGTTCTACCTGCTTTCTGGGCTGAGATGGGGAATCGCTGAATTTTGGACTCGGCTGGTGACAAAATGTTCCAAACACACCCCATGCACAACTCCACCGGGGAAGGTGCCAGAAAGGAGTTCTGTTGGTAGTTTTTACACTACCCCGGTAGGCAAGAGAAAGGCACCACAAAACTTGTTGTACCTGCTTTCTGGGCTGAGATGGAGAATCGCTGAATTTTGGACTCGGCTGGTGACAAAATGTTCCAAACACACCCCATGCACACCTCCACCGGGGAAGGTGCCAGAAACAAGTTCTGTTGGTAGTTTTTACACTACCCCGGTAGGCAGCTGAAAGGCACCACAAAACTTGTTCTACCTGCTTTCTGGGCTGAGATGGGGAATCGCTGAATTTTCGACTCGGCTGGTGACAAAATGTTCCAAACACACCCCATGCACAACTCCACCGGGGAAGGTGCCAGAAACGAGTTCTGTTGGTAGTTTTTACACTACCCCGGTAGGCACCTGAAAGGCACCACAAAACTTGTTCTACCTGCTTTCTGGGCTGAGATGGGGAATCGCTGAATTTTGGACTCGGCTGGTGACAAAATGTTCCAAACACACCCCATGCACAACTCCACCGGGGAAGGTGCCAGAAACGAGTTCTGTTGGTAGTTTTTACACTACCCCGGTAGGCAGCTGAAAGGCACCACAAAACTTGTTCTACCTGCTTTCTGGGCTGAGATGGGGAATCGCTGAATTTTGGACTCGGCTGGTGACAAAATGTTCCAAACACACCCCATGCACAACTCCACCGGGGAAGGTGCCAGAAACGAGTTCTGTTGGTAGTTTTTACACTACCCCGGTAGGCAGCTGAAAGGCACCATAAAACCGGTTCTACCTGCTTTCTGGGCTGAGATGGGGAATCGCTGAATTTTGGACTCGGCTGGTGACAAAATGTTCCAAACACACCCCATGCACAACTCCACCGGGGAAGGTGCCAGAAACGAGTTCTGTTGGTAGTTTTTACACTACCCCGGTAGGCAGCTGAAAGGCACCACAAAACTTGTTGTACCTGCTTTGTGGGCTGAGATGGGGAATCGCTGAATTTTGGACTCGGCTGGTGACAAAATGTTCCAAACACACCCCATGCACAACTCCACCGGGGAAGGTGCCAGAAACGAGTTCTGTTGGTAGTTTTTACACTACCCCGGTAGGCAGCTGAAAGGCACCACAAAACTTGTTCTACCTGCTTTCTGGGCTGAGATGGGGAATCGCTGAATTTTGGACTCGGCTGGTGACAAAATGTTCCAAACACACCCCATGCACAACTCCACCGGGGAAGGTGCCAGAAAGGAGTTCTGTTGGTAGTTTTTACACTACCCCGGTAGGCAGCTGAAAGGCACCATAAAACCGGTTCTACCTGCTTTCTGGGCTGAGATGGGGAATCGCTGAATTTTGGACTCGGCTGGTGACAAAATGTTCCAAACACACCCCATGCACACCTCCACCGGGGAAGGTGCCAGAAACGAGTTCTGTTGGTAGTTTTTACACTACCCCGGTAGGCAGCTGAAAGGCACCACAAAACTTGTTCTACCTGCTTTCTGGGCTGAGATGGGGAATCGCTGAATTTTGGACTCGGCTGCTGACAAAATGTTCCAAACACACCCCATGCACAACTCCACCGGGGAAGGTGCCAGAAACGAGTTCTGTTGGTAGTTTTTACACTACCCCGGTAGGCAGCTGAAAGGCACCACAAAACTTGTTCTACCTGCTTTCTGGGCTGAGATGGGGAATCGCTGAATTTTGGACTCGGCTGGTGACAAAATGTTCCAAACACACCCCATGCACAACTCCACCGGGGAAGGTGCCAGAAACGAGTTCTGTTGGTAGTTTTTACACTACCCCGGTAGGCAGCTGAAAGGCACCACAAAACTTGTTCTACCTGCTTTCTGGGCTGAGATGGGGAATCGCTGAATTTTGGACTCGGCTGGTGACAAAATGTTCCAAACACACCCCATGCACAACTCCACCGGGGAAGGTGCCAGAAACGAGTTCTGTTGGTAGTTTTTACACTACCCCGGTAGGCAGCTGAAAGGCACCATAAAACCGGTTCTACCTGCTTTCTGGTCTGAGATGGGGAATCGCTGAATTTTGGACTCGGCTGGTGACAAAATGTTCCAAACACACCCCATGCACACCTCCACCGGGGAAGGTGCCAGAAACGAGTTCTGTTGGTAGTTTTTACACTACCCCGGTAGGCAGCTGAAAGGCACCACAAAACTTGTTGTACCTGCTTTCTGGGCTGAGATGGGGAATCGCTGAATTTTGGACTCGGCTGGTGACAAAATGTTCGAAACACACCCCATGCACAACTCCACCGGGGAAGGTGCCAGAAACGAGTTCTGTTGGTAGTTTCTACACTACCCCGGTAGGCAGCTGAAAGGCACCACAAAACTTGTTCTACCTGCTTTCTGGGCTGAGATGGGGAATCGCTGAATTTTGGACTCGGCTGGTGACAAAATGTTCCAAACACACCCCATGCACAACTCCACCGGGGAAGGTGCCAGAAAGGAGTTCTGTTGGTAGTTTTTACACTACCCCGGTAGGCAGCTGAAAGGCACCATAAAACCGGTTCTACCTGCTTTCTGGTCTGAGATGGGGAATCGCTGAATTTTGGACTCGGCTGGTGACAAAATGTTCCAAACACACCCCATGCACAACTCCACCGGGGAAGGTGCCAGAAACGAGTTCTGTTGGTAGTTTTTACACTACCCCGGTAGGCAGCTGAAAGGCACCACAAAACTTGTTCTACCTGCTTTCTGGGCTGAGATGGGGAATCGCTGAATTTTCGACTCGGCTGCTGACAAAATGTTCCAAACACACCCCATGCACAACTCCACCGGGGAAGGTGCCAGAAACGAGTTCTGTTGGTAGTTTTTACACTACCCCGGTAGGCAGCTGAAAGGCACCACAAAACTTGTTCTACCTGCTTTCTGGGCTGAGATGGGGAATCGCTGAATTTTGGACTCGGCTGCTGACAAAATGTTCCAAACACACCCCATGCACAACTCCACCGGGGAAGGTGCCAGAAACGAGTTCTGTTGGTAGTTTTTACACTACCCCGGTAGGCAGCTGAAAGGCACCACAAAACTTGTTCTACCTGCTTTCTGGGCTGAGATGGGGAATCGCTGAATTTTCGACTCGGCTGCTGACAAAATGTTCCAAACACACCCCATGCACAACTCCACCGGGGAAGGTGCCAGAAACGAGTCCTGTTGGTAGTTTTTACACTACCCCGGTAGGCAGCTGAAAGGCACCACAAAACTTGTTCTACCTGCTTTCTGGGCTGAGATGGGGAATCGCTGAATTTTGGACTCGGCTGGTGACAAAATGTTCCAAACACACCCCATGCACAACTCCACCGGGGAAGGTGCCAGAAACGAGTTCTGTTGGTAGTTTTTACACTACCCCGGTAGGCAGCTGAAAGGCACCACAAAACTTGTTCTACCTGCTTTCTGGGCTGAGATGGGGAATCGCTGAATTTTGGACTCGGCTGGTGACAAAATGTTCCAAACACACCCCATGCACAACTCCACCGGGGAAGGTGCCAGAAAGGAGTTCTGTTGGTAGTTTTTACACTACCCCGGTAGGCAGCTGAAAGGCACCATAAAACCGGTTCTACCTGCTTTCTGGTCTGAGATGGGGAATCGCTGAATTTTGGACTCGGCTGGTGACAAAATGTTCCAAACACACCCCATGCACAACTCCACCGGGGAAGGTGCCAGAAACGAGTTCTGTTGGTAGTTTTTACACTACCCCGGTAGGCAGCTGAAAGGCACCACAAAACTTGTTCTACCTGCTTTCTGGGCTGAGATGGGGAATCGCTGAATTTTGGACTCGGCTGGTGACAAAATGTTCCAAACACACCCCATGCACAACTCCACCGGGGAAGGTGCCAGAAACGAGTTCTGTTGGTAGTTTTTACACTACCCCGGCAGGCAGCTGAAAGGCACCACAAAACTTGTTCTACCTGCTTTCTGGGCTGAGATGGGGAATCGCTGAATTTTGGACTCGGCTGGTGACAAAATGTTCCAAACACACCCCATGCACAACTCCACCGGGGAAGGTGCCAGAAACGAGTTCTGTTGGTAGTTTTTACACTACCCCGGTAGGCAGCTGAAAGGCACCATAAAACCGGTTCTACCTGCTTTCTGGTCTGAGATGGGGAATCGCTGAATTTTGGACTCGGCTGGTGACAAAATGTTCCAAACACACCCCATGCACAACTCCACCGGGGAAGGTGCCAGAAACGAGTTCTGTTGGTAGTTTTTACACTACCCCGGTAGGCAGCTGAAAGGCACCACAAAACTTGTTCTACCTGCTTTCTGGGCTGAGATGGGGAATCGCTGAATTTTGGACTCGGCTGGTGACAAAATGTTCCAAACACACCCCATGCACAACTCCACCGGGGAAGGTGCCAGAAACGAGTTCTGTTGGTAGTTTTTACACTACCCCGGTAGGCAGCTGAAAGGCACCACAAAACTTGTTCTACCTGCTTTCTGGGCTGAGATGGGGAATCGCTGAATTTTGGACTCGGCTGCTGACAAAATGTTCCAAACACACCCCATGCACAACTCCACCGGGGAAGGTGCCAGAAACGAGTTCTGTTGGTAGTTTTTACACTACCCCGGTAGGCAGCTGAAAGGCACCACAAAACTTGTTCTACCTGCTTTCTGGGCTGAGATGGGGAATCGCTGAATTTTGGACTCGGCTGCTGACAAAATGTTCCAAACACACCCCATGCACAACTCCACCGGGGAAGGTGCCAGAAACGAGTTCTGTTGGTAGTTTTTACACTACCCCGGTAGGCAGCTGAAAGGCACCATAAAACCGGTTCTACCTGCTTTCTGGGCTGAGATGGGGAATCGCTGAATTTTGGACTCGGCTGGTGACAAAATGTTCCAAACACACCCCATGCACACCTCCACCGGGGAAGGTGCCAGAAACGAGTTCTGTTGGTAGTTTTTACACTACCCCGGTAGGCAGCTGAAAGGCACCACAAAACTTGTTCTACCTGCTTTCTGGGCTGAGATGGGGAATCGCTGAATTTTCGACTCGGCTGCTGACAAAATGTTCCAAACACACCCCATGCACAACTCCACCGGGGAAGGTGCCAGAAACGAGTTCTGTTGGTAGTTTTTACACTACCCCGGTAGGCAGCTGAAAGGCACCACAAAACTTGTTCTACCTGCTTTCTGGGCTGAGATGGGGAATCGCTGAATTTTGGACTCGGCTGGTGACAAAATGTTCCAAACACACCCCATGCACACCTCCACCGGGGAAGGTGCCAGAAACGAGTTCTGTTGGTAGTTTTTACACTACCCCGGTAGGCAGCTGAAAGGCACCACAAAACTTGTTCTACCTGCTTTCTGGGCTGAGATGGGGAATCGCTGAATTTTGGACTCGGCTGGTGACAAAATGTTCCAAACACACCCCATGCACAACTCCACCGGGGAAGGTGCCAGAAACGAGTTCTGTTGGTAGTTTCTACACTACCCCGGTAGGCAGCTGAAAGGCACCACAAAACTTGTTCTACCTGCTTTCTGGGCTGAGATGGGGAATAGCTGAATTTTGGACTCGGCTGGTGACAAAATGTTCCAAACACACCCCATGCACAACTCCACCGGGGAAGGTGCCAGAAAGGAGTTCTGTTGGTAGTTTTTACACTACCCCGGTAGGCAGCTGAAAGGCACCATAAAACCGGTTCTACCTGCTTTCTGGTCTGTGATGGGGAATCGCTGAATTTTGGACTCGGCTGGTGACAAAATGTTCCAAACACACCCCATGCACACCTCCACCGGGGAAGGTGCCAGAAACGAGTTCTGTTGGTAGTTTTTACACTACCCCGGTAGGCAGCTGAAAGGCACCACAAAACTTGTTCTACCTGCTTTCTGGGCTGAGATGGGGAATCGCTGAATTTTGGACTCGGCTGGTGACAAAATGTTCCAAACACACCCCATGCACAACTCCACCGGGGAAGGTGCCAGAAACGAGTTCTGTTGGTAGTTTTTACACTACCCCGGTAGGCACCTGAAAGGCACCACAAAACTTGTTCTACCTGCTTTCTGGGCTGAGATGGGGAATCGCTGAATTTTGGACTCGGCTGCTGACAATATGTTCCAAACACACCCCATGCACAACTCCACCGGGGAAGGTGCCAGAAACGAGTTCTGTTGGTAGTTTTTACACTACCCCGGTAGGCAGCTGAAAGGCACCACAAAACTTGTTCTACCTGCTTTCTGGGCTGAGATGGGGAATCGCTGAATTTTCGACTCGGCTGCTGACAAAATGTTCCAAACACACCCCATGCACAACTCCACCGGGGAAGGTGCCAGAAACGAGTCCTGTTGGTAGTTTTTACACTACCCCGGTAGGCAGCTGAAAGGCACCACAAAACTTGTTCTACCTGCTTTCTGGGCTGAGATGGGGAATCGCTGAATTTTGGACTCGGCTGGTGACAAAATGTTCCAAACACACCCCATGCACAACTCCACCGGGGAAGGTGCCAGAAACGAGTTCTGTTGGTAGTTTTTACACTACCCCGGTAGGCAGCTGAAAGGCACCACAAAACTTGTTCTACCTGCTTTCTGGGCTGAGATGGGGAATCGCTGAATTTTGGACTCGGCTGGTGACAAAATGTTCCAAACACACCCCATGCACAACTCCACCGGGGAAGGTGCCAGAAAGGAGATCTGTTGGTAGTTTTTACACTACCCCGGTAGGCAGCTGAAAGGCACCATAAAACCGGTTCTACCTGCTTTCTGGTCTGAGATGGGGAATCGCTGAATTTTCGACTCGGCTGGTGACAAAATGTTCCAAACACACCCCATGCACAACTCCACCGGGGAAGGTGCCAGAAACGAGTTCCGTTGGTAGTTTTTACACTACCCCGGTAGGCAGCTGAAAGGCACCACAAAACTTGTTCTACCTGCTTTCTGGGCTGAGATGGGGAATCGCTGAATTTTGGACTCGGCTGGTGACAAAATGTTCCAAACACACCCCATGCACAACTCCACCGGGGAAGGTGCCAGAAACGAGTTCTGTTGGTAGTTTTTACACTACCCCGGTAGGCAGCTGAAAGGCACCACAAAACTTGTTCTACCTGCTTTCTGGGCTGAGATGGGGAATCGCTGAATTTTGGACTCGGCTGGTGACAAAATGTTCCAAACACACCCCATGCACAACTCCACCGGGGAAGGTGCCAGAAACGAGTTCTGTTGGTAGTTTTTACACTACCCCGGTAGGCAGCTGAAAGGCACCATAAAACCGGTTCTACCTGCTTTCTGGTCTGAGATGGGGAATCGCTGAATTTTGGACTCGGCTGGTGACAAAATGTTCCAAACACACCCCATGCACACCTCCACCGGGGAAGGTGCCAGAAACGAGTTCTGTTGGTAGTTTTTACACTACCCCGGTAGGCAGCTGAAAGGCACCACAAAACTTGTTCTACCTGCTTTCTGGGCTGAGATGGGGAATCGCTGAATTTTGGACTCGTCTGGTGACAAAATGTTCCAAACACACCCCATGCACAACTCCACCGGGGAAAGGTGCGAGAAAGGAGTTCTGTTGGTAGTTTTTACACTACCCCGGTAGGCAGCTGAAAGGCACCATAAAACCGGTTCTACCTGCTTTCTGGGCTGAGATGGGGAATCGCTGAATTTTGGACTCGGCTGGTGACAAAATGTTCCAAACACACCCCATGCACACCTCCACCGGGGAAGGTGCCAGAAACGAGTTCTGTTGGTAGTTTTTACACTACCCCGGTAGGCAGCTGAAAGGCACCACAAAACTTGTTCTACCTGCTTTCTGGGCTGAGATGGGGAATCGCTGAATTTTCGACTCGGCTGGTGACAAAATGTTCCAAACACACCCCATGCACAACTCCACCGGGGAAGGTGCCAGAAACGAGTTCTGTTGGTAGTTTTTACACTACCCCGGTAGGCAGCTGAAAGGCACCACAAAACTTGTTCTACCTGCTTTCTGGGCTGAGATGGGGAATAGCTGAATTTTGGACTCGGCTGGTGACAAAATGTTCCAAACACCACCCCATGCACAACTCCACCGGGGAAGGTGCCAGAAACGAGTTCTGTTGGTAGTTTTTACACTACCCCGGTAGGCAGCTGAAAGGCACCACAAAACTTGTTCTACCTGCTTTCTGGGCTGAGATGGGGAATCGCTGAATTTTGGACTCGGCTGGTGACAAAATGTTCCAAACACACCCCATGCACAACTCCACCGGGGAAGGTGCCAGAACGAGTTCTGTTTGGTAGTTTTTACACTACCCCGGTAGGCAGCTGAAAGGCACCACAAAACTTGTTCTACCTGCTTTCTGGCTGAGATGGGGAATCGCTGAATTTTTGGACTCGGCTGGTGACAAAATGTTCCAAACACACCCCATGCACAACTCCACCGGGGAAGGTGCCAGAAACGAGTTCTGTTGGTAGTTTTTACACTACCCCGGTAGGCAGCTGAAAGGCACCACAAAACTTGTTCTACCTGCTTTCTGGGCTGAGATGGGGAATCGCTGAATTTTGGACTCGGCTGCTGACAAAATGTTCCAAACACACCCCATGCACAACTCCACCGGGGAAGGTGCCAGAAACGAGTTCTGTTGGTAGTTTTTACACTATCCCGGTAGGCAGCTGAAAGGCACCACAAAACTTGTTCTACCTGCTTTCTGGGCTGAGATGGGGAATCGCTGAATTTTGGACTCGGCTGGTGACAAAATGATCCAAACACACCCCATGCACAACTCCACCGGGGAAGGTGCCAGAAAGGAGTTCTGTTGGTAGTTTTTACAGTACCCCGGTAGGCAGCTGAAAGGCACCACAAAAGTTGTTCTACCTGCTTTCTGGGCTGAGATGGGGAATCGCTGAATTTTGGACTCGGCTGGTGACAAAATGTTCCAAACACACCCCATGCACACCTCCACCGGGGAAGGTGCCAGAAACGAGTTCTGTTGGTAGTTTTTACACTACCCCGGTAGGCAGCTGAAAGGCACCACAAAACTTGTTCTACCTGCTTTCTGGGCTGAGATGGGGAATCGCTGAATTTTGGACTCGGCTGGTGACAAAATGTTCCAAACACACCCCATGCACAACTCCACCGGGGAAGGTGCCAGAAACGAGTTCTGTTGGTAGTTTTTACACTACCCCGGTAGGCAGCTGAAAGGCACCACAAAACTTGTTCTACCTGCTTTCTGGGCTGAGATGGGGAATCGCTGAATTTTGGACTCGGCTGGTGACAAAATGTTCCAAACACACCCCATGCACAACTCCACCGGGGAAGGTGCCAGAAACGAGTTCTGTTGGTAGTTTTTACACTACCCCGGTAGGCAGCTGAAAGGCACCACAAAACTTGTTCTACCTGCTTTCTGGGCTGAGATGGGGAATCGCTGAATTTTCGACTCGGCTGGTGACAAAATGTTCCAAACACACCCCATGCACAACTCCACCGGGGAAGGTGCCAGAAAGGAGTTCTGTTGGTAGTTTTTACACTACCCCGGTAGGCAGCTGAAAGGCACCATAAAACCGGTTCTACCTGCTTTCTGGGCTGAGATGGGGAATCGCTGAATTTTGGACTCGGCTGGTGACAAAATGTTCCAAACACACCCCATGCACAACTCCACCGGGGAAGGTGCCAGAAACGAGTTCTGTTGGTAGTTTTTACACTACCCCGGTAGGCAGCTGAAAGGCACCACAAAACTTGTTCTACCTGCTTTCTGGGCTGAGATGGGGAATCGCTGAATTTTGGACTCGGCTGGTGACAAAATGTTCCAAACACACCCATGCACAACTCCACCGGGGAAGGTGCCAGAAACGAGTTCTGTTGGTAGTTTTTACACTACCCTGGTAGGCAGCTGAAAGGCACCACAAAACTTGTTCTACCTGCTTTCTGGGCTGAGATGGGGAATCGCTGAATTTTGGACTCGGCTGGTGACAAAATGTTCCAAACACACCCCATGCACAACTCCACCGGGGAAGGTGCCAGAAACGAGTTCTGTTGGTAGTTTTTACACTACCCCGGTAGGCAGCTGAAAGGCACCACAAAACTTGTTCTACCTGCTTTCTGGGCTGAGATGGGGAATCGCTGAATTTTGGACTCGGCTGGTGACAAAATGTTCCAAACACACCCCATGCACAACTCCACCGGGGAAGGTGCCAGAAACGAGTTCTGTTGGTAGTTTTTACACTACCCCGGTAGGCAGCTGAAAGGCACCACAAAACTTGTTCTACCTGCTTTCTGGGCTGAGATGGGGAATCGCTGAATTTTGGACTCGGCTGGTGACAAAATGTTCCAAACACACCCCATGCACAACTCCACCGGGGAAGGTGCCAGAAACGAGTTCTGTTGGTAGTTTTTACACTACCCCGGTAGGCAGCTGAAAGGCACCACAAAACTTGTTCTACCTGCTTTCTGGGCTGAGATGGGGAATCGCTGAATTTTGGACTCGGCTGCTGACAAAATGTTCCAAACACACCCCATGCACAACTCCACCGGGGAAGGTGCCAGAAACGAGTTCTGTTGGTAGTTTTTACACTATCCCGGTAGGCAGCTGAAAGGCACCACAAAACTTGTTCTACCTGCTTTCTGGGCTGAGATGGGGAATCGCTGAATTTTGGACTCGGCTGGTGACAAAATGATCCAAACACACCCCATGCACAACTCCACCGGGGAAGGTGCCAGAAAGGAGTTCTGTTGGTAGTTTTTACAGTACCCCGGTAGGCAGCTGAAAGGCACCACAAAAGTTGTTCTACCTGCTTTCTGGGCTGAGATGGGGAATCGCTGAATTTTGGACTCGGCTGGTGACAAAATGTTCCAAACACACCCCATGCACACCTCCACCGGGGAAGGTGCCAGAAACGAGTTCTGTTGGTAGTTTTTACACTACCCCGGTAGGCAGCTGAAAGGCACCACAAAACTTGTTCTACCTGCTTTCTGGGCTGAGATGGGGAATCGCTGAATTTTGGACTCGGCTGGTGACAAAATGTTCCAAACACACCCCATGCACAACTCCACCGGGGAAGGTGCCAGAAACGAGTTCTGTTGGTAGTTTTTACACTACCCCGGTAGGCAGCTGAAAGGCACCACAAAACTTGTTCTACCTGCTTTCTGGGCTGAGATGGGGAATCGCTGAATTTTGGACTCGGCTGGTGACAAAATGTTCCAAACACACCCCATGCACAACTCCACCGGGGAAGGTGCCAGAAACGAGTTCTGTTGGTAGTTTTTACACTACCCCGGTAGGCAGCTGAAAGGCACCACAAAACTTGTTCTACCTGCTTTCTGGGCTGAGATGGGGAATCGCTGAATTTTCGACTCGGCTGGTGACAAAATGTTCCAAACACACCCCATGCACAACTCCACCGGGGAAGGTGCCAGAAAGGAGTTCTGTTGGTAGTTTTTACACTACCCCGGTAGGCAGCTGAAAGGCACCATAAAACCGGTTCTACCTGCTTTCTGGGCTGAGATGGGGAATCGCTGAATTTTGGACTCGGCTGGTGACAAAATGTTCCAAACACACCCCATGCACAACTCCACCGGGGAAGGTGCCAGAAACGAGTTCTGTTGGTAGTTTTTACACTACCCCGGTAGGCAGCTGAAAGGCACCACAAAACTTGTTCTACCTGCTTTCTGGGCTGAGATGGGGAATCGCTGAATTTTGGACTCGGCTGGTGACAAAATGTTCCAAACACACCCCATGCACAACTCCACCGGGGAAGGTGCCAGAAACGAGTTCTGTTGGTAGTTTTTACACTACCCTGGTAGGCAGCTGAAAGGCACCACAAAACTTGTTCTACCTGCTTTCTGGGCTGAGATGGGGAATCGCTGAATTTTGGACTCGGCTGGTGACAAAATGTTCCAAACACACCCCATGCACAACTCCACCGGGGAAGGTGCCAGAAACGAGTTCTGTTGGTAGTTTTTACACTACCCCGGTAGGCAGCTGAAAGGCACCACAAAACTTGTTCTACCTGCTTTCTGGGCTGAGATGGGGAATCGCTGAATTTTGGACTCGGCTGGTGACAAAATGTTCCAAACACACCCCATGCACAACTCCACCGGGGAAGGTGCCAGAAACGAGTTCTGTTGGTAGTTTTTACACTACCCCGGTAGGCAGCTGAAAGGCACCACAAAACTTGTTCTACCTGCTTTCTGGGCTGAGATGGGGAATCGCTGAATTTTGGACTCGGCTGGTGACAAAATGTTCCAAACACACCCCATGCACAACTCCACCGGGGAAGGTGCCAGAAACGAGTTCTGTTGGTAGTTTTTACACTACCCCGGTAGGCAGCTGAAAGGCACCACAAAACTTGTTCTACCTGCTTTCTGGGCTGAGATGGGGAATCGCTGAATTTTGGACTCGGCTGGTGACAAAATGTTCCAAACACACCCCATGCACAACTCCACCGGGGAAGGTGCCAGAAACGAGTTCTGTTGGTAGTTTTTACACTACCCCGGTAGGCAAAAGAAAGGCACCACAAAACTTGTTCTACCTGCTTTCTGGGCTGAGATGGGGAATCGCTGAATTTTGGACTCGGCTGGTGACAAAATGTTCCAAACACACCCCATGCACAACTCCACCGGGGAAGGTGCCAGAAACGAGTTCTGTTGGTAGTTTTTACACTACCCCGGTAGGCAGCTGAAAGGCACCACAAAACTTGTTCTACCTGCTTTCTCGGCTAGAGATGGGGAATCGCTGAATTTTGGACTCGGCTGGTGACAAAATGTTCCAAACACACCCCATGCACAACTCCACCGGGGAAGGTGCCAGAAACGAGTTCTCTTGGTAGTTTTTACACTACCCCGGTAGGCAGCTGAAAGGCACCACAAAACTTGTTCTACCTGCTTTCTGGGCTGAGATGGGGAATCACTGAATTTTGGACTCGGCTGGTGACAAAATGTTCCAAACACACCCCATGCACAACTCCACCGGGGAAGGTGCCAGAATCGAGTTCCGTTGGTAGTTTTTACACTACCCCCGGTAGGCAAGAGAAAGGCACCACAAAAACTTGTTCTACCTGCTTTCTGGGCTGAGATGGGGAACGGCTGAATTTTGGACTCGGCTGGTAACAAAATGTTCCAAACACACCCCATGCACAACTCCACCGGGGAAGGTGCCAGAAACGAGTTCTGTTGGTAGTTTTTTACACTACCCCGGTAGGCAGCTGAAAGGCACCACAAAACTTGTTCTACCTGCTTTCTGGGCTGAGATGGGGAATCGCTGAATTTTGGACTTGGCTGGTGACAAAATGTTCCAAACACACCCCATGCACAACTCCACCGGGGAAGGTGCCAGAAACGAGTTCTGTTGGTAGTTTTTACACTACCCCGGTAGGCAGCTGAAAGGCACCACAAAACTTGTTGTACCTGCTTTCTGGGCTGAGATGGGGAATCGCTGAATTTTGGACTCGGCTGGTGACAAAATGTTCCAAACACAACCCATGCACACCTCCACCGGGGAAGGTGCCAGAAACGAGTTCTGTTGGTAGTTTTTACACTACCCCGGTAGGCAGCTGAAAGGCACCACAAAACTTGTTCTACCTGCTTTCTGGGCTGAGATGGGGAATAGCTGAATTTTGGACTCGGCTGGTGACAAAATGTTCCAAACACACCCCATGCACAACTCCACCGGGGAAGGTGCCAGAAACGAGTTCTGTTGGTAGTTTTTACACTACCCCGGTAGGCAGCTGAAAGGCACCACAAAACTTGTTCTACCTGCTTTCTGGGCTGAGATGGGGAATCGCTGAATTTTGGACTCGGCTGGTGACAAAATGTTCCAAACACACCCCATGCACAACTCCACCGGGGAAGGTGCCAGAAATGAGTTCTGTTGGTAGTTTTTACACTACCCCAGTAGGCAGCTGAAAGGCACCACAAAACTTGTTCTACCTGCTTTCTGGGCTGAGATGGGGAATCGCTGAATTTTGGACTCGGCTGGTGACAAAATGTTCCAAACACACCCCATGCACAACTCCACCGGGGAAGGTGCCAGAAACGAGTTCTGTTGGTAGTTTTTACACTACCCCGGTAGGCAAGAGAAAGGCACCACAAAACTTGTTCTACCTGCTTTCTGGGCTGAGATGGAGAATCGCTGAATTTTGGACTCGGCTGGTGACAAAATGTTCCAAACACACCCCATGCACACCTCCACCGGGGAAGGTGCCAGAAACAAGTTCTGTTGGTAGTTTTTACACTACCCCGGTAGGCAGCTGAAAGGCACCACAAAACTTGTTCTACCTGCTTTCTGGGCTGAGATGGGGAATCGCTGAATTTTCGACTCGGCTGGTGACAAAATGTTCCAAACACACCCCATGCACAACTCCACCGGGGAAGGTGCCAGAAACGAGTTCTGTTGGTAGTTTTTACACTACCCCGGTAGGCAGCTGAAAGGCACCACAAAACTTGTTCTACCTGCTTTCTGGGCTGAGATGGGGAATCGCTGAATTTTGGACTCGGCTGGTGACAAAATGTTCCAAACACACCCCATGCACACCTCCACCGGGGAAGGTGCCAGAAACGAGTTCTGTTGGTAGTTTTTACACTACCCCGGTAGGCAGCTGAAAGGCACCACAAAACTTGTTCTACCTGCTTTCTGGGCTGAGATGGGGGAATCGCTGAATTTTGGACTCGGCTGGTGACAAAATGTTCCAAACACACCCCATGCACAACTCCACCGGGGAAGGTGCCAGAAACGAGTTCTGTTGGTAGTTTTTACACTACCCCGGTAGGCAGCTGAAAGGCACCATAAAACCGGTTCTACCTGCTTTCTGGGCTGAGATGGGGAATCGCTGAATTTTGGACTCGGCTGGTGACAAAATGTTCCAAACACACCCCATGCACAACTCCACCGGGGAAGGTGCCAGAAAGGAGTTCTGTTGGTAGTTTTTACACTACCCCGGTAGGCAGCTGAAAGGCACCATAAAACCGGTTCTACCTGCTTTCTGGGCTGAGATGGGGAATCGCTGAATTTTGGACTCGGCTGGTGACAAAATGTTCCAAACACACCCCATGCACAACTCCACCGGGGAAGGTGCCAGAAACGAGTTCTGTTGGTAGTTTTTACACTACCCCGGTAGGCAGCTGAAAGGCACCACAAAACTTGTTCTACCTGCTTTCTGGGCTGAGATGGGGAATCGCTGAATTTTCGACTCGGCTGGTGACAAAATGTTCCAAACACACCCCATGCACACCTCCACCGGGGAAGGTGCCAGAAACGAGTTCTGTTGGTAGTTTTTACACTACCCCGGTAGGCAGCTGAAAGGCACCACAAAACTTGTTCTACCTGCTTTCTGGGCTGAGATGGGGAATAGCTGAATTTTGGACTCGGCTGGTGACAAAATGTTCCAAACACACCCCATGCACAACTCCACCGGGGAAGGTGCCAGAAACGAGTTCTGTTGGTAGTTTTTACACTACCCCGGTAGGCAGCTGAAAGGCACCACAAAACTTGTTCTACCTGCTTTCTGGGCTGAGATGGGGAATCGCTGAATTTTGGACTCGGCTGGTGACAAAATGTTCCAAACACACCCCATGCACAACTCCACCGGGGAAGGTGCCAGAAACGAGTTCTGTTGGTAGTTTTTACACTACCCCGGTAGGCAGCTGAAAGGCACCACAAAACTTGTTCTACCTGCTTTCTGGGCTGAGATGGGGAATCGCTGAATTTTGGACTCGGCTGGTGACAAAATGTTCCAAACACACCCCATGCACAACTCCACCGGGGAAGGTGCCAGAAACGAGTTCTGTTGGTAGTTTTTACACTACCCCGGTAGGCACCTGAAAGGCACCACAAAACTTGTTCTACCTGCTTTCTGGGCTGAGATGGGGAATCGCTGAATTTTGGACTCGGCTGGTGACAAAATGTTCCAAACACACCCCATGCACAACTCCACCGGGGAAGGTGCCAGAAACGAGTTCTGTTGGTAGTTTTTACACTATCCCGGTAGGCAGCTGAAAGGCACCACAAAACTTGTTCTACCTGCTTTCTGGGCTGAGATGGGGAATCGCTGAATTTTGGACTCGGCTGGTGACAAAATGATCCAAACACACCCCATGCACAACTCCACCGGGGAAGGTGCCAGAAAGGAGTTCTGTTGGTAGTTTTTACAGTACCCCGGTAGGCAGCTGAAAGGCACCACAAAAGTTGTTCTACCTGCTTTCTGGGCTGAGATGGGGAATCGCTGAATTTTGGACTCGGCTGGTGACAAAATGTTCCAAACACACCCCATGCACACCTCCACCGGGGAAGGTGCCAGAAACGAGTTCTGTTGGTAGTTTTTACACTACCCCGGTAGGCAGCTGAAAGGCACCACAAAACTTGTTCTACCTGCTTTCTGGGCTGAGATGGGGAATCGCTGAATTTTGGACTCGGCTGGTGACAAAATGTTCCAAACACACCCCATGCACAACTCCACCGGGGAAGGTGCCAGAAACGAGTTCTGTTGGTAGTTTTTACACTACCCCGGTAGGCAGCTGAAAGGCACCACAAAACTTGTTCTACCTGCTTTCTGGGCTGAGATGGGGAATCGCTGAATTTTGGACTCGGCTGGTGACAAAATGTTCCAAACACACCCCATGCACAACTCCACCGGGGAAGGTGCCAGAAACGAGTTCTGTTGGTAGTTTTTACACTACCCCGGTAGGCAGCTGAAAGGCACCACAAAACTTGTTCTACCTGCTTTCTGGGCTGAGATGGGGAATCGCTGAATTTTGGACTCGGCTGGTGACAAAATGTTCCAAACACACCCCATGCACAACTCCACCGGGGAAGGTGCCAGAAAGGAGTTCTGTTGGTAGTTTTTACACTACCCCGGTAGGCAGCTGAAAGGCACCATAAAACCGGTTCTACCTGCTTTCTGGGCTGAGATGGGGAATCGCTGAATTTTGGACTCGGCTGGTGACAAAATGTTCCAAACACACCCCATGCACAACTCCACCGGGGAAGGTGCCAGAAACGAGTTCTGTTGGTAGTTTTTACACTACCCCGGTAGGCAGCTGAAAGGCACCACAAAACTTGTTCTACCTGCTTTCTGGGCTGAGATGGGGAATCGCTGAATTTTCGACTCGGCTGGTGACAAAATGTTCCAAACACACCCCATGCACAACTCCACCGGGGAAGGTGCCAGAAACGAGTTCTGTTGGTAGTTTTTACACTACCCTGGTAGGCAGCTGAAAGGCACCACAAAACTTGTTCTACCTGCTTTCTGGGCTGAGATGGGGAATCGCTGAATTTTGGACTCGGCTGGTGACAAAATGTTCCAAACACACCCCATGCACAACTCCACCGGGGAAGGTGCCAGAAACGAGTTCTGTTGGTAGTTTTTACACTACCCCGGTAGGCAGCTGAAAGGCACCATAAAACCGGTTCTACCTGCTTTCTGGGCTGAGATGGGGAATCGCTGAATTTTGGACTCGGCTGGTGACAAAATGTTCCAAACACACCCCATGCACACCTCCACCGGGGAAGGTGCCAGAAACGAGTTCTGTTGGTAGTTTTTACACTACCCCGGTAGGCAGCTGAAAGGCACCACAAAACTTGTTGTACCTGCTTTCTGGGCTGAGATGGGGAATCGCTGAATTTTGGACTTGGCTGGTGACAAAATGTTCCAAACACACCCCATGCACAACTCCACCGGGGAAGGTGCCAGAAACGAGTTCTGTTGGTAGTTTTTACACTACCCCGGTAGGCAGCTGAAAGGCACCACAAAACTTGTTCTACCTGCTTTCTGGGCTGAGATGGGGAATAGCTGAATTTTGGACTCGGCTGGTGACAAAATGTTCCAAACACACCCCATGCACAACTCCACCGGGGAAGGTGCCAGAAAGGAGTTCTGTTGGTAGTTTTTACACTACCCCGGTAGGCAGCTGAAAGGCACCATAAAACCGGTTCTACCTGCTTTCTGGGCTGAGATGGGGAATCGCTGAATTTTGGACTCGGCTGGTGACAAAATGTTCCAAACACACCCCATGCACAACTCCACCGGGGAAGGTGCCAGAAAGGAGTTCTGTTGGTAGTTTTTACACTACCCCGGTAGGCAGCTGAAAGGCACCATAAAACCGGTTCTACCTGCTTTCTGGGCTGAGATGGGGAATCGCTGAATTTTGGACTCGGCTGGTGACAAAATGTTCCAAACACACCCCATGCACACCTCCACCGGGGAAGGTGCCAGAAACGAGTTCTGTTGGTAGTTTTTACACTACCCCGGTAGGCAGCTGAAAGGCACCACAAAACTTGTTCTACCTGCTTTCTGGGCTGAGATGGGGAATCGCTGAATTTTGGACTCGGCTGGTGACAAAATGTTCCAAACACACCCCATGCACAACTCCACCGGGGAAGGTGCCAGAAACGAGTTCTGTTGGTAGTTTTTACACTACCCCGGTAGGCAGCTGAAAGGCACCACAAAACTTGTTCTACCTGCTTTCTGGGCTGAGATGGGGAATCGCTGAATTTTGGACTCGGCTGGTGACAAAATGTTCCAAACACACCCCATGCACAACTCCACCGGGGAAGGTGCCAGAAACGAGTTCTGTTGGTAGTTTTTACACTACCCCGGTAGGCAGCTGAAAGGCACCACAAAACTTGTTCTACCTGCTTTCTGGGCTGAGATGGGGAATCGCTGAATTTTGGACTCGGCTGGTGACAAAATGTTCCAAACACACCCCATGCACAACTCCACCGGGGAAGGTGCCAGAATCGAGTTCCGTTGGTAGTTTTTACACTACCCCGGTAGGCAGCTGAAAGGCACCACAAAACTTGTTCTACCTGCTTTCTGGGCTGAGATGGGGAATCGCTGAATTTTGGACTCGGCTGGTGACAAAATGTTCCAAACACACCCCATGCACAACTCCACCGGGGAAGGTGCCAGAAACGAGTTCTGTTGGTAGTTTTTACACTACCCCGGTAGGCAGCTGAAAGGCACCACAAAACTTGTTCTACCTGCTTTCTGGGCTGAGATGGGGAATCGCTGAATTTTGGACTCGGCTGGTGACAAAATGTTCCAAACACACCCCATGCACAACTCCACCGGGGAAGGTGCCAGAAACGAGTTCTGTTGGTAGTTTTTACACTACCCCGGTAGGCACCTGAAAGGCACCACAAAACTTGTTCTACCTGCTTTCTGGGCTGAGATGGGGAATCGCTGAATTTTGGACTCGGCTGGTGACAAAATGTTCCAAACACACCCCATGCACAACTCCACCGGGGAAGGTGCCAGAAACGAGTTCTGTTGGTAGTTTTTACACTATCCCGGTAGGCAGCTGAAAGGCACCACAAAACTTGTTCTACCTGCTTTCTGGGCTGAGATGGGGAATCGCTGAATTTTGGACTCGGCTGGTGACAAAATGATCCAAACACACCCCATGCACAACTCCACCGGGGAAGGTGCCAGAAAGGAGTTCTGTTGGTAGTTTTTACAGTACCCCGGTAGGCAGCTGAAAGGCACCACAAAACTTGTTCTACCTGCTTTCTGGGCTGAGATGGGGAATCGCTGAATTTTGGACTCGGCTGGTGACAAAATGTTCCAAACACACCCCATGCACAACTCCACCGGGGAAGGTGCCAGAAACGAGTTCTGTTGGTAGTTTTTACACTACCCCGGTAGGCAGCTGAAAGGCACCACAAAACTTGTTCTACCTGCTTTCTGGGCTGAGATGGGGAATCGCTGAATTTTGGACTCGGCTGGTGACAAAATGTTCCAAACACACCCCATGCACAACTCCACCGGGGAAGGTGCCAGAAACGAGTTCTGTTGGTAGTTTTTACACTACCCCGGTAGGCAGCTGAAAGGCACCACAAAACTTGTTCTACCTGCTTTCTGGGCTGAGATGGGGAATCGCTGAATTTTGGACTCGGCTGGTGACAAAATGTTCCAAACACACCCCATGCACAACTCCACCGGGGAAGGTGCCAGAAACGAGTTCTGTTGGTAGTTTTTACACTACCCCGGTAGGCAGCTGAAAGGCACCACAAAACTTGTTCTACCTGCTTTCTGGGCTGAGATGGGGAATCGCTGAATTTTCGACTCGGCTGGTGACAAAATGTTCCAAACACACCCCATGCACAACTCCACCGGGGAAGGTGCCAGAAAGGAGTTCTGTTGGTAGTTTTTACACTACCCCGGTAGGCAGCTGAAAGGCACCATAAAACCGGTTCTACCTGCTTTCTGGGCTGAGATGGGGAATCGCTGAATTTTGGACTCGGCTGGTGACAAAATGTTCCAAACACACCCCATGCACAACTCCACCGGGGAAGGTGCCAGAAACGAGTTCTGTTGGTAGTTTTTACACTACCCCGGTAGGCAGCTGAAAGGCACCACAAAACTTGTTCTACCTGCTTTCTGGGCTGAGATGGGGAATCGCTGAATTTTGGACTCGGCTGGTGACAAAATGTTCCAAACACACCCCATGCACAACTCCACCGGGGAAGGTGCCAGAAACGAGTTCTGTTGGTAGTTTTTACACTACCCTGGTAGGCAGCTGAAAGGCACCACAAAACTTGTTCTACCTGCTTTCTGGGCTGAGATGGGGAATCGCTGAATTTTGGACTCGGCTGGTGACAAAATGTTCCAAACACACCCCATGCACAACTCCACCGGGGAAGGTGCCAGAAACGAGTTCTGTTGGTAGTTTTTACACTACCCCGGTAGGCAGCTGAAAGGCACCATAAAACCGGTTCTACCTGCTTTCTGGGCTGAGATGGGGAATCGCTGAATTTTGGACTCGGCTGGTGACAAAATGTTCCAAACACACCCCATGCACACCTCCACCGGGGAAGGTGCCAGAAACGAGTTCTGTTGGTAGTTTTTACACTACCCCGGTAGGCAGCTGAAAGGCACCACAAAACTTGTTGTACCTGCTTTCTGGGCTGAGATGGGGAATCGCTGAATTTTGGACTCGGCTGGTGACAAAATGTTCCAAACACACCCCATGCACAACTCCACCGGGGAAGGTGCCAGAAACGAGTTCTGTTGGTAGTTTTTACACTACCCCGGTAGGCAGCTGAAAGGCACCACAAAACTTGTTCTACCTGCTTTCTGGGCTGAGATGGGGAATAGCTGAATTTTGGACTCGGCTGGTGACAAAATGTTCCAAACACACCCCATGCACAACTCCACCGGGGAAGGTGCCAGAAACGAGTTCTGTTGGTAGTTTTTACACTACCCCGGTAGGCAGCTGAAAGGCACCACAAAACTTGTTCTACCTGCTTTCTGGGCTGAGATGGGGAATCGCTGAATTTTGGACTCGGCTGGTGACAAAATGTTCCAAACACACCCCATGCACAACTCCACCGGGGAAGGTGCCAGAAAGGAGTTCTGTTGGTAGTTTTTACACTACCCCGGTAGGCAGCTGAAAGGCACCACAAAACTTGTTCTACCTGCTTTCTGGGCTGAGATGGGGAATCGCTGAATTTTGGACTCGGCTGGTGACAAAATGTTCCAAACACACCCCATGCACAACTCCACCGGGGAAGGTGCCAGAAAGGAGTTCTGTTGGTAGTTTTTACACTACCCCGGTAGGCAGCTGAAAGGCACCACAAAACCGGTTCTACCTGCTTTCTGGGCTGAGATGGGGAATCGCTGAATTTTGGACTCGGCTGGTGACAAAATGTTCCAAACACACCCCATGCACAACTCCACCGGGGAAGGTGCCAGAAACGAGTTTTGTTGGTAGTTTTTACACTACCCCGGTAGGCAGCTGAAAGGCACCACAAAACTTGTTCTACCTGCTTTCTGGGCTGAGATGGGGAATCGCTGAATTTTGGACTCGGCTGGTGACAAAATGTTCCAAACACACCCCATGCACAACTCCACCGGGGAAGGTGCCAGAAACGAGTTCTGTTGGTAGTTTTTACACTACCCCGGTAGGCAGCTGAAAGGCACCACAAAACTTGTTCTACCTGCTTTCTGGGCTGAGATGGGGAATAGCTGAATTTTGGACTCGGCTGGTGACAAAATGTTCCAAACACACCCCATGCACAACTCCACCGGGGAAGGTGCCAGAAACGAGTTCTGTTGGTAGTTTTTACACTACCCCGGTAGGCAGCTGAAAGGCACCACAAAACTTGTTCTACCTGCTTTCTGGGCTGAGATGGGGAATCGCTGAATTTTGGACTCGGCTGGTGACAAAATGTTCCAAACACACCCCATGCACAACTCCACCGGGGAAGGTGCCAGAAACGAGTTCTGTTGGTAGTTTTTACACTACCCCGGTAGGCAGCTGAAAGGCACCACAAAACTTGTTCTACCTGCTTTCTGGGCTGAGATGGGGAATCGCTGAATTTTGGACTCGGCTGGTGACAAAATGTTCCAAACACACCCCATGCACAACTCCACCGGGGAAGGTGCCAGAAAGGAGTTCTGTTGGTAGTTTTTACACTACCCCGGTAGGCAGCTGAAAGGCACCATAAAACCGGTTCTACCTGCTTTCTGGGCTGAGATGGGGAATCGCTGAATTTTGGACTCGGCTGGTGACAAAATGTTCCAAACACACCCCATGCACAACTCCACCGGGGAAGGTGCCAGAAACGAGTTCCGTTGGTAGTTTTTACACTACCCCGGTAGGCACCTGAAAGGCACCACAAAACTTGTTCTACCTGCTTTCTGGGCTGAGATGGGGAATCGCTGAATTTTGGACTCGGCTGGTGACAAAATGTTCCAAACACACCCCATGCACAACTCCACCGGGGAAGGTGCCAGAAACGAGTTCTGTTGGTAGTTTTTACACTACCCCGGTAGGCAGCTGAAAGGCACCACAAAACTTGTTCTACCTGCTTTCTGGGCTGAGATGGGGAATCGCTGAATTTTGGACTCGGCTGGTGACAAAATGATCCAAACACACCCCATGCACAACTCCACCGGGGAAGGTGCCAGAAAGGAGTTCTG
Organism: Falco biarmicus; assembly: GCF_023638135.1. NCBI lineage: Eukaryota > Metazoa > Chordata > Aves > Falconiformes > Falconidae > Falco > Falco biarmicus. The sequence goes on from NW_026611800.1 coordinate 80,008, forward strand.
TTGGTAGTTTTTACAGTACCCCGGTAGGCAGCTGAAAGGCACCACAAAACTTGTTCTACCTGCTTTCTGGGCTGAGATGGGGAATCGCTGAATTTTGGACTCGGCTGGTGACAAAATGTTCCAAACACACCCCATGCACACCTCCACCGGGGAAGGTGCCAGAAACGAGTTCTGTTGGTAGTTTTTACACTACCCCGGTAGGCAGCTGAAAGGCACCACAAAACTTGTTCTACCTGCTTTCTGGGCTGAGATGGGGAATCGCTGAATTTTCGACTCGGCTGGTGACAAAATGTTCCAAACACACCCCATGCACAACTCCACCGGGGAAGGTGCCAGAAACGAGTTCTGTTGGTAGTTTTTACACTACCCCGGTAGGCAGCTGAAAGGCACCACAAAACTTGTTGTACCTGCTTTCTGGGCTGAGATGGGGAATCGCTGAATTTTGGACTCGGCTGGTGACAAAATGTTCCAAACACACCCCATGCACAACTCCACCGGGGAAGGTGCCAGAAACGAGTTCTGTTGGTAGTTTTTACACTACCCCGGTAGGCAGCTGAAAGGCACCACAAAACTTGTTCTACCTGCTTTCTGGGCTGAGATGGGGAATCGCTGAATTTTGGACTTGGCTGGTGACAAAATGTTCCAAACACACCCCATGCACAACTCCACCGGGGAAGGTGCCAGAAAGGAGTTCTGTTGGTAGTTTTTACACTACCCCGGTAGGCAGCTGAAAGGCACCATAAAACCGGTTCTACCTGCTTTCTGGGCTGAGATGGGGAATCGCTGAATTTTGGACTCGGCTGGTGACAAAATGTTCCAAACACACCCCATGCACAACTCCACCGGGGAAGGTGCCAGAAACGAGTTCTGTTGGTAGTTTTTACACTACCCCGGTAGGCACCTGAAAGGCACCACAAAACTTGTTCTACCTGCTTTCTGGGCTGAGATGGGGAATCGCTGAATTTTGGACTCGGCTGGTGACAAAATGATCCAAACACACCCCATGCACAACTCCACCGGGGAAGGTGCCAGAAACGAGTTCTGTTGGTAGTTTTTACACTACCCCGGTAGGCAGCTGAAAGGCACCACAAAAGTTGTTCTACCTGCTTTCTGGGCTGAGATGGGGAATCGCTGAATTTTGGACTCGGCTGGTGACAAAATGTTCCAAACACACCCCATGCACACCTCCACCGGGGAAGGTGCCAGAAACGAGTTCTGTTGGTAGTTTTTACACTACCCCGGTAGGCAGCTGAAAGGCACCACAAAACTTGTTCTACCTGCTTTCTGGGCTGAGATGGGGAATCGCTGAATTTTCGACTCGGCTGGTGACAAAATGTTCCAAACACACCCCATGCACAACTCCACCGGGGAAGGTGCCAGAAACGAGTTCTGTTGGTAGTTTTTACACTACCCCGGTAGGCAGCTGAAAGGCACCACAAAACTTGTTCTACCTGCTTTCTGGGCTGAGATGGGGAATCGCTGAATTTTGGACTCGGCTGGTGACAAAATGTTCCAAACACACCCCATGCACAACTCCACCGGGGAAGGTGCCAGAAACGAGTTCTGTTGGTAGTTTTTACACTACCCCGGTAGGCAGCTGAAAGGCACCACAAAACTTGTTCTACCTGCTTTCTGGGCTGAGATGGGGAATCGCTGAATTTTGGACTCGGCTGGTGACAAAATGTTCCAAACACACCCCATGCACAACTCCACCGGGGAAGGTGCCAGAAAGGAGTTCTGTTGGTAGTTTTTACACTACCCCGGTAGGCAGCTGAAAGGCACCATAAAACCGGTTCTACCTGCTTTCTGGGCTGAGATGGGGAATCGCTGAATTTTGGACTCGGCTGGTGACAAAATGTTCCAAACACACCCCATGCACAACTCCACCGGGGAAGGTGCCAGAAACGAGTTCTGTTGGTAGTTTTTACACTACCCCGGTAGGCAGCTGAAAGGCACCACAAAACTTGTTCTACCTGCTTTCTGGGCTGAGATGGGGAATCGCTGAATTTTGGACTCGGCTGGTGACAAAATGTTCCAAACACACCCCATGCACAACTCCACCGGGGAAGGTGCCAGAAACGAGTTCTGTTGGTAGTTTTTACACTACCCTGGTAGGCAGCTGAAAGGCACCACAAAACTTGTTCTACCTGCTTTCTGGGCTGAGATGGGGAATCGCTGAATTTTGGACTCGGCTGGTGACAAAATGTTCCAAACACACCCCATGCACAACTCCACCGGGGAAGGTGCCAGAAACGAGTTCTGTTGGTAGTTTTTACACTACCCCGGTAGGCAGCTGAAAGGCACCATAAAACCGGTTCTACCTGCTTTCTGGGCTGAGATGGGGAATCGCTGAATTTTGGACTCGGCTGGTGACAAAATGTTCCAAACACACCCCATGCACACCTCCACCGGGGAAGGTGCCAGAAACGAGTTCTGTTGGTAGTTTTTACACTACCCCGGTAGGCAGCTGAAAGGCACCACAAAACTTGTTGTACCTGCTTTCTGGGCTGAGATGGGGAATCGCTGAATTTTGGACTCGGCTGGTGACAAAATGTTCCAAACACACCCCATGCACAACTCCACCGGGGAAGGTGCCAGAAACGAGTTCTGTTGGTAGTTTTTACACTACCCCGGTAGGCAGCTGAAAGGCACCACAAAACTTGTTCTACCTGCTTTCTGGGCTGAGATGGGGAATCGCTGAATTTTCGACTCGGCTGGTGACAAAATGTTCCAAACACACCCCATGCACAACTCCACCGGGGAAGGTGCCAGAAACGAGTTCTGTTGGTAGTTTTTACACTACCCCGGTAGGCAGCTGAAAGGCACCACAAAACTTGTTCTACCTGCTTTCTGGGCTGAGATGGGGAATCGCTGAATTTTGGACTCGGCTGGTGACAAAATGTTCCAAACACACCCCATGCACAACTCCACCGGGGAAGGTGCCAGAAACGAGTTCTGTTGGTAGTTTTTACACTACCCCGGTAGGCAGCTGAAAGGCACCACAAAACTTGTTCTACCTGCTTTCTGGGCTGAGATGGGGAATCGCTGAATTTTGGACTCGGCTGGTGACAAAATGTTCCAAACACACCCCATGCACAACTCCACCGGGGAAGGTGCCAGAAACGAGTTCTGTTGGTAGTTTTTACACTACCCCGGTAGGCAGCTGAAAGGCACCACAAAACTTGTTCTACCTGCTTTCTGGGCTGAGATGGGGAATCGCTGAATTTTGGACTCGGCTGGTGACAAAATGTTCCAAACACACCCCATGCACAACTCCACCGGGGAAGGTGCCAGAAACGAGTTCTGTTGGTAGTTTTTACACTACCCCGGTAGGCAGCTGAAAGGCACCACAAAACTTGTTCTACCTGCTTTCTGGGCTGAGATGGGGAATCGCTGAATTTTGGACTCGGCTGGTGACAAAATGTTCCAAACACACCCCATGCACAACTCCACCGGGGAAGGTGCCAGAAAGGAGTTCTGTTGGTAGTTTTTACACTACCCCGGTAGGCAGCTGAAAGGCACCACAAAAGTTGTTCTACCTGCTTTCTGGGCTGAGATGGGGAATCGCTGAATTTTGGACTCGGCTGGTGACAAAATGTTCCAAACACACCCCATGCACAACTCCACCGGGGAAGGTGCCAGAAAGGAGTTCTGTTGGTAGTTTTTACACTACCCCGGTAGGCAGCTGAAAGGCACCACAAAAGTTGTTCTACCTGCTTTCTGGGCTGAGATGGGGAATCGCTGAATTTTGGACTCGGCTGGTGACAAAATGTTCCAAACACACCCCATGCACACCTCCACCGGGGAAGGTGCCAGAAACGAGTTCTGTTGGTAGTTTTTACACTACCCCGGTAGGCAGCTGAAAGGCACCACAAAAGTTGTTCTACCTGCTTTCTGGGCTGAGATGGGGAATCGCTGAATTTTGGACTCGGCTGGTGACAAAATGTTCCAAACACACCCCATGCACACCTCCACCGGGGAAGGTGCCAGAAACGAGTTCTGTTGGTAGTTTTTACACTACCCCGGTAGGCAGCTGAAAGGCACCACAAAACTTGTTCTACCTGCTTTCTGGGCTGAGATGGGGAATCGCTGAATTTTGGACTCAGCTGGTGACAAAATGTTCCAAACACACCCCATGCACAACTCCACCGGGGAAGGTGCCAGAAACGAGTTCTGTTGGTAGTTTTTACACTACCCCGGTAGGCAGCTGAAAGGCACCACAAAACTTGTTCTACCTGCTTTCTGGGCTGAGATGGGGAATCGCTGAATTTTGGACTCGGCTGGTGACAAAATGTTCCAAACACACCCCATGCACACCTCCACCGGGGAAGGTGCCAGAAACGAGTTCTGTTGGTAGTTTTTACACTACCCCGGTAGGCAGCTGAAAGGCACCACAAAACTTGTTCTACCTGCTTTCTGGGCTGAGATGGGGAATCGCTGAATTTTGGACTCGGCTGGTGACAAAATGTTCCAAACACACCCCATGCACAACTCCACCGGGGAAGGTGCCAGAAACGAGTTCTGTTGGTAGTTTTTACACTACCCCGGTAGGCAGCTGAAAGGCACCATAAAACCGGTTCTACCTGCTTTCTGGGCTGAGATGGGGAATCGCTGAATTTTGGACTCGGCTGGTGACAAAATGTTCCAAACACACCCCATGCACAACTCCACCGGGGAAGGTGCCAGAAACGAGTTCTGTTGGTAGTTTTTACACTACCCCAGTAGGCAGCTGAAAGGCACCACAAAACTTGTTCTACCTGCTTTCTGGGCTGAGATGGGGAATCGCTGAATTTTGGACTCGGCTGGTGACAAAATGTTCCAAACACACCCCATGCACAACTCCACCGGGGAAGGTGCCAGAAACGAGTTCTGTTGGTAGTTTTTACACTACCCCGGTAGGCAGCTGAAAGGCACCACAAAACTTGTTCTACCTGCTTTCTGGGCTGAGATGGGGAATCGCTGAATTTTGGACTCGGCTGGTGACAAAATGTTCCAAACACACCCCATGCACAACTCCACCGGGGAAGGTGCCAGAAACGAGTTCTCTTGGTAGTTTTTACACTACCCCGGTAGGCAGCTGAAAGGCACCATAAAACCGGTTCTACCTGCTTTCTGGGCTGAGATGGGGAATCGCTGAATTTTGGACTCGGCTGGTGACAAAATGTTCCAAACACACCCCATGCACAACTCCACCGGGGAAGGTGCCAGAAACGAGTTCTGTTGGTAGTTTTTACACTACCCCGGTAGGCAAGAGAAAGGCACCACAAAACTTGTTGTACCTGCTTTCTGGGCTGAGATGGGGAATCGCTGAATTTTCGACTCGGCTGGTGACAAAATGTTCCAAACACACCCCATGCACAACTCCACCGGGGAAGGTGCCAGAAAGGAGTTCTGTTGGTAGTTTTTACACTACCCCAGTAGGCAGCTGAAAGGCACCACAAAACTTGTTCTACCTGCTTTCTGGGCTGAGATGGGGAATCACTGAATTTTGGACTCGGCTGGTGACAAAATGTTCCAAACACACCCCATGCACAACTCCACCGGGGAAGGTGCCCGAAACGAGTTCTGTTGGTAGTTTTTACACTACCCCGGTAGGCAGCTGAAAGGCACCACAAAACTTGTTCTACCTGCTTTCTGGGCTGAGATGGGGAACGGCTGAATTTTGGACTCGGCTGGTAACAAAATGTTCCAAACACACCCCATGCACAACTCCACCGGGGAAGGTGCCAGAAACGAGTTCTGTTGGTAGTTTTTACACTACCCCGGTAGGCAGCTGAAAGGCACCACAAAACTTGTTGTACCTGCTTTCTGGGCTGAGATGGGGAATCGCTGAATTTTGGACTCGGCTGGTGACAAAATGTTCCAAACACACCCCATGCACAACTCCACCGGGGAAGGTGCCAGAAACGAGTTCTGTTGGTAGTTTTTACACTACCCCGGTAGGCAGCTGAAAGGCACCACAAAACTTGTTCTACCTGCTTTCTGGGCTGAGATGGGGAATCGCTGAATTTTGGAGTCGGCTGGTGACAAAATGTTCCAAACACACCCCATGCACAACTCCACCGGGGAAGGTGCCAGAAACGAGTTCTGTTGGTAGTTTTTACACTACCCCGGTAGGCAGCTGAAAGGCACCACAAAACTTGTTCTACCTGCTTTCTGGGCTGAGATGGGGAATCGCTGAATTTTGGACTCGGCTGGTGACAAAATGTTCCAAACACACCCCATGCACAACTCCACCGGGGAAGGTGCCAGAAACGAGTTCTGTTGGTAGTTTTTACACTACCCCGGTAGGCAAGAGAAAGGCACCACAAAACTTGTTCTACCTGCTTTCTGGGCTGAGATGGGGAATCGCTGAATTTTCGACTCGGCTGGTGACAAAATGTTCCAAACACACCCCATGCACAACTCCACCGGGGAAGGTGCCAGAAACGAGTTCTGTTGGTAGTTTTTACACTACCCCGGTAGGCAGCTGAAAGGCACCACAAAACTTGTTCTACCTGCTTTCTGGGCTGAGATGGGGAATCGCTGAATTTTGGACTCGGCTGGTGACAAAATGTTCCAAACACACCCCATGCACAACTCCACCGGGGAAGGTGCCAGAAACAAGTTCTGTTGGTAGTTTTTACACTACCCCGGTAGGCAGCTGAAAGGCACCATAAAACTTGTTCTACCTGCTTTCTGGGCTGAGATGGGGAATCGCTGAATTTTCGACTCGGCTGGTGACAAAATGTTCCAAACACACCCCATGCACAACTCCACCAGGGAAGGTGCCAGAAACGAGTTCTGTTGGTAGTTTTTACACTCCCCCCGTAGGCAAGAGAAAGGCACCACAAAACTTGTTCTACCTGCTTTCTGGGCTGAGATGGGGAATCGCTGAATTTTGGACTCGGCTGGTGACAAAATGTTCCAAACACACCCCATGCACAACTCCACCGGGGAAGGTGCCAGAAACGAGTTCTGTTGGTAGTTTTTACACTACCCCGGTAGGCAAGAGAAAGGCACCACAAAACTTGTTCTACCTGCTTTCTGGGCTGAGATGGGGAATCGCTGAATTTTCGACTCGGCTGGTGACAAAATGTTCCAAACACACCCCATGCACAACTCCACCGGGGAAGGTGCCAGAAACGAGTTCTGTTGGTAGTTTTTACACTACCCCGGTAGGCAGCTGAAAGGCACCACAAAACTTGTTCTACCTGCTTTCTGGGCTGAGATGGGGAATCGCTGAATTTTGGACTCGGCTGGTGACAAAATGTTCCAAACACACCCCATGCACAACTCCACCGGGGAAGGTGCCAGAAACGAGTTCTGTTGGTAGTTTTTACACTACCCCGGTAGGCAGCTGAAAGGCACCATAAAACCGGTTCTACCTGCTTTCTGGGCTGAGATGGGGAATCGCTGAATTTTAGACTCGGCTGGTGACAAAATGTTCCAAACACACCCCATGCACACCTCCACCGGGGAAGGTGCCAGAAACGAGTTCTCTTGGTAGTTTTTACACTACCCCGGTAGGCAGCTGAAAGGCACCACAAAACTTGTTCTACCTGCTTTCTGGGCTGAGATGGGGAATCGCTGAATTTTGGACTCGGCTGGTGACAAAATGTTCCAAACGCACCCCATGCACAACTCCACCGGGGAAGGTGCCAGAAACGAGTTCTGTTGGTAGTTTTTACACTACCCCGGTAGGCAGCTGAAAGGCACCACAAAACTTGTTCTACCTGCTTTCTGGGCTGAGATGGGGAACGGCTGAATTTTGGACTCGGCTGGTAACAAAATGTTCCAAACACACCCCATGCACAACTCCACCGGGGAAGGTGCCAGAAACGAGTTCTGTTGGTAGTTTTTACACTACCCCGGTAGGCAGCTGAAAGGCACCACAAAACTTGTTCTACCTGCTTTCTGGGCTGAGATGGGGAATCGCTGAATTTTGGACTCGGCTGGTGACAAAATGTTCCAAACACACCCCATGCACAACTCCACCGGGGAAGGTGCCAGAAACGAGTTCTGTTGGTAGTTTTTACACTACCCCGGTAGGCAGCTGAAAGGCACCACAAAACTTGTTCTACCTGCTTTCTGGGCTGAGATGGGGAATCGCTGAATTTTGGACTCGGCTGGTGACAAAATGTTCCAAACACACCCCATGCACAACTCCACCGGGGAAGGTGCCAGAAACGAGTTCTGTTGGTAGTTTTTACACTACCCCAGTAGGCAGCTGAAAGGCACCACAAAACTTGTTCTACCTGCTTTCTGGGCTGAGATGGGGAATCGCTGAATTTTGGACTCGGCTGGTGACAAAATGTTCCAAACACACCCCATGCACAACTCCACCGGGGAAGGTGCCAGAAACGAGTTCTGTTGGTAGTTTTTACACTACCCCGGTAGGCAGCTGAAAGGCACCACAAAACTTGTTCTACCTGCTTTCTGGGCTGAGATGGGGAATCGCTGAATTTTGGACTCGGCTGGTGACAAAATGTTCCAAACACACCCCATGCACAACTCCACCGGGGAAGGTGCCAGAAACGAGTTCTCTTGGTAGTTTTTACACTACCCCGGTAGGCAGCTGAAAGGCACCATAAAACCGGTTCTACCTGCTTTCTGGGCTGAGATGGGGAATCGCTGAATTTTGGACTCGGCTGGTGACAAAATGTTCCAAACACACCCCATGCACAACTCCACCGGGGAAGGTGCCAGAAACGAGTTCTGTTGGTAGTTTTTACACTACCCCGGTAGGCAAGAGAAAGGCACCACAAAACTTGTTGTACCTGCTTTCTGGGCTGAGATGGGGAATCGCTGAATTTTCGACTCGGCTGGTGACAAAATGTTCAAAACACACCCCATGCACAACTCCACCAGGGAAGGTGCCAGAAAGGAGTTCTGTTGGTAGTTTTTACACTACCCCAGTAGGCAGCTGAAAGGCACCACAAAACTTGTTCTACCTGCTTTCTGGGCTGAGATGGGGAATCACTGAATTTTGGACTCGGCTGGTGACAAAATGTTCCAAACACACCCCATGCACAACTCCACCGGGGAAGGTGCCAGAAACGAGTTCTGTTGGTAGTTTTTACACTACCCCGGTAGGCAGCTGAAAGGCACCACAAAACTTGTTCTACCTGCTTTCTGGGCTGAGATGGGGAACGGCTGAATTTTGGACTCGGCTGGTAACAAAATGTTCCAAACACACCCCATGCACAACTCCACCGGGGAAGGTGCCAGAAACGAGTTCTGTTGGTAGTTTTTACACTACCCCGGTAGGCAGCTGAAAGGCACCACAAAACTTGTTGTACCTGCTTTCTGGGCTGAGATGGGGAATCGCTGAATTTTGGACTCGGCTGGTGACAAAATGTTCCAAACACACCCCATGCACAACTCCACCGGGGAAGGTGCCAGAAACGAGTTCTGTTGGTAGTTTTTACACTACCCCGGTAGGCAGCTGAAAGGCACCACAAAACTTGTTCTACCTGCTTTCTGGGCTGAGATGGGGAATCGCTGAATTTTGGAGTCGGCTGGTGACAAAATGTTCCAAACACACCCCATGCACAACTCCACCGGGGAAGGTGCCAGAAACGAGTTCTGTTGGTAGTTTTTTACACTACCCCGGTAGGCAGCTGAAAGGCACCACAAAACTTGTTCTACCTGCTTTCTGGGCTGAGATGGGGAATCGCTGAATTTTGGACTCGGCTGGTGACAAAATGTTCCAAACACACCCCATGCACAACTCCACCGGGGAAGGTGCCAGAAACGAGTTCTGTTGGTAGTTTTTACACTACCCCGGTAGGCAAGAGAAAGGCACCACAAAACTTGTTCTACCTGCTTTCTGGGCTGAGATGGGGAATCGCTGAATTTTCGACTCGGCTGGTGACAAAATGTTCCAAACACACCCCATGCACAACTCCACCGGGGAAGGTGCCAGAAACGAGTTCTGTTGGTAGTTTTTACACTACCCCGGTAGGCAGCTGAAAGGCACCACAAAACTTGTTCTACCTGCTTTCTGGGCTGAGATGGGGAATCGCTGAATTTTGGACTCGGCTGGTGACAAAATGTTCCAAACACACCCCATGCACAACTCCACCGGGGAAGGTGCCAGAAACAAGTTCTGTTGGTAGTTTTTACACTACCCCGGTAGGCAGCTGAAAGGCACCATAAAACTTGTTCTACCTGCTTTCTGGGCTGAGATGGGGAATCGCTGAATTTTCGACTCGGCTGGTGACAAAATGTTCCAAACACACCCCATGCACAACTCCACCAGGGAAGGTGCCAGAAACGAGTTCTGTTGGTAGTTTTTACACTCCCCCCGTAGGCAAGAGAAAGGCACCACAAAACTTGTTCTACCTGCTTTCTGGGCTGAGATGGGGAATCGCTGAATTTTGGACTCGGCTGGTGACAAAATGTTCCAAACACACCCCATGCACAACTCCACCGGGGAAGGTGCCAGAAACGAGTTCTGTTGGTAGTTTTTACACTACCCCGGTAGGCAAGAGAAAGGCACCACAAAACTTGTTCTACCTGCTTTCTGGGCTGAGATGGGGAATCGCTGAATTTTCGACTCGGCTGGTGACAAAATGTTCCAAACACACCCCATGCACAACTCCACCGGGGAAGGTGCCAGAAACGAGTTCTGTTGGTAGTTTTTACACTACCCCGGTAGGCAGCTGAAAGGCACCACAAAACTTGTTCTACCTGCTTTCTGGGCTGAGATGGGGAATCGCTGAATTTTGGACTCGGCTGGTGACAAAATGTTCCAAACACACCCCATGCACAACTCCACCGGGGAAGGTGCCAGAAACGAGTTCTGTTGGTAGTTTTTACACTACCCCGGTAGGCAGCTGAAAAGCACCATAAAACCGGTTCTACCTGCTTTCTGGGCTGAGATGGGGAATCGCTGAATTTTAGACTCGGCTGGTGACAAAATGTTCCAAACACACCCCATGCACACCTCCACCGGGGAAGGTGCCAGAAACGAGTTCTCTTGGTAGTTTTTACACTACCCCGGTAGGCAGCTGAAAGGCACCACAAAACTTGTTCTACCTGCTTTCTGGGCTGAGATGGGGAATCGCTGAATTTTGGACTCGGCTGGTGACAAAATGTTCCAAACGCACCCCATGCACAACTCCACCGGGGAAGGTGCCAGAAACGAGTTCTGTTGGTAGTTTTTACACTACCCCGGTAGGCAGCTGAAAGGCACCACAAAACTTGTTCTACCTGCTTTCTGGGCTGAGATGGGGAACGGCTGAATTTTGGACTCGGCTGGTAACAAAATGTTCCAAACACACCCCATGCACAACTCCACCGGGGAAGGTGCCAGAAACGAGTTCTGTTGGTAGTTTTTACACTACCCCGGTAGGCAGCTGAAAGGCACCACAAAACTTGTTCTACCTGCTTTCTGGGCTGAGATGGGGAATCGCTGAATTTTGGACTCGGCTGGTGACAAAATGTTCCAAACACACCCCATGCACAACTCCACCGGGGAAGGTGCCAGAAACGAGTTCTGTTGGTAGTTTTTACACTACCCCGGTAGGCAGCTGAAAGGCACCACAAAACTTGTTCTACCTGCTTTCTGGGCTGAGATGGGGAATCGCTGAATTTTGGACTCGGCTGGTGACAAAATGTTCCAAACACACCCCATGCACAACTCCACCGGGGAAGGTGCCAGAAACGAGTTCTGTTGGTAGTTTTTACACTACCCCGGTAGGCAGCTGAAAGGCACCACAAAACTTGTTCTACCTGCTTTCTGGGCTGAGATGGGGAATCGCTGAATTTTGGACTCGGCTGGTGACAAAATGTTCCAAACACACCCCATGCACAACTCCACCGGGGAAGGTGCCAGAAACGAGTTCTGTTGGTAGTTTTTACACTACCCCGGTAGGCAGCTGAAAGGCACCACAAAACTTGTTCTACCTGCTTTCTGGGCTGAGATGGGGAATCGCTGAATTTTGGACTCGGCTGGTGACAAAATGTTCCAAACACACCCCATGCACAACTCCACCGGGGAAGGTGCCAGAAACGAGTTCTGTTGGTAGTTTTTACACTACCCCGGTAGGCAAGAGAAAGGCACCACAAAACTTGTTCTACCTGCTTTCTGGGCTGAGATGGGGAATCGCTGAATTTTGGACTCGGCTGGTGACAAAATGTTCCAAACACACCCCATGCACAACTCCACCGGGGAAGGTGCCAGAAACGAGTTCTGTTGGTAGTTTTTACACTACCCCGGTAGGCAGCTGAAAGGCACCACAAAACTTGTTCTACCTGCTTTCTGGGCTGAGATGGGGAATCGCTGAATTTTGGACTCGGCTGGTGACAAAATGTTCCAAACACACCCCATGCACAACTCCACCGGGGAAGGTGCCAGAAACAAGTTCTGTTGGTAGTTTTTACACTACCCCGGTAGGCAGCTGAAAGGCACCACAAAACTTGTTCTACCTGCTTTCTGGGCTGAGATGGGGAATCGCTGAATTTTCGACTCGGCTGGTGACAAAATGTTCCAAACACACCCCATGCACAACTCCACCGGGGAAGGTGCCAGAAACGAGTTCTGTTGGTAGTTTTTACACTACCCCGGTAGGCAGCTGAAAGGCACCATAAAACTTGTTCTACCTGCTTTCTGGGCTGAGATGGGGAATCGCTGAATTTTCGACTCGGCTGGTGACAAAATGTTCCAAACACACCCCATGCACAACTCCACCGGGGAAGGTGCCAGAAACGAGTTCTGTTGGTAGTTTTTACACTCCCCCCGTAGGCAAGAGAAAGGCACCACAAAACTTGTTCTACCTGCTTTCTGGGCTGAGATGGGGAATCGCTGAATTTTGGACTCGGCTGGTGACAAAATGTTCCAAACACACCCCATGCACAACTCCACCGGGGAAGGTGCCAGAAACGAGTTCTGTTGGTAGTTTTTACACTACCCCGGTAGGCAAGAGAAAGGCACCACAAAACTTGTTCTACCTGCTTTCTGGGCTGAGATGGGGAATCGCTGAATTTTCGACTCGGCTGGTGACAAAATGTTCCAAACACACCCCATGCACAACTCCACCGGGGAAGGTGCCAGAAACGAGTTCTGTTGGTAGTTTTTACACTACCCCGGTAGGCAGCTGAAAGGCACCACAAAACTTGTTCTACCTGCTTTCTGGGCTGAGATGGGGAATCGCTGAATTTTGGACTCGGCTGGTGACAAAATGTTCCAAACACACCCCATGCACAACTCCACCGGGGAAGGTGCCAGAAAGGAGTTCTGTTGGTAGTTTTTACACTACCCCGGTAGGCAGCTGAAAGGCACCATAAAACCGGTTCTACCTGCTTTCTGGGCTGAGATGGGGAATCGCTGAATTTTAGACTCGGCTGGTGACAAAATGTTCCAAACACACCCCATGCACACCTCCACCGGGGAAGGTGCCAGAAACGAGTTCTCTTGGTAGTTTTTACACTACCCCGGTAGGCAGCTGAAAGGCACCACAAAACTTGTTCTACCTGCTTTCTGGGCTGAGATGGGGAACGGCTGAATTTTGGACTCGGCTGGTAACAAAATGTTCCAAACACACCCCATGCACAACTCCACCGGGGAAGGTGCCAGAAACGAGTTCTGTTGGTAGTTTTTACACTACCCCGGTAGGCAGCTGAAAGGCACCACAAAACTTGTTCTACCTGCTTTCTGGGCTGAGATGGGGAATCGCTGAATTTTGGACTCGGCTGGTGACAAAATGTTCCAAACACACCCCATGCACACCTCCACCGGGGAAGGTGCCAGAAACGAGTTCTGTTGGTAGTTTTTACACTACCCCGGTAAGCAGCTGAAAGGCACCACAAAACTTGTTCTACCTGCTTTCTGGGCTGAGATGGGGAATCGCTGAATTTTGGACTCGGCTGGTGACAAAATGTTCCAAACACACCCCATGCACAACTCCACCGGGGAAGGTGCCAGAAACGAGTTCTGTTGGTAGTTTTTACACTACCCCGGTAGGCAGCTGAAAGGCACCACAAAACTTGTTCTACCTGCTTTCTGGGCTGAGATGGGGAATCGCTGAATTTTGGACTCGGCTGGTGACAAAATGTTCCAAACACACCCCATGCACACCTCCACCGGGGAAGGTGCCAGAAACGAGTTCTGTTGGTAGTTTTTACACTACCCCGGTAGGCAGCTGAAAGGCACCACAAAACTTGTTCTACCTGCTTTCTGGGCTGAGATGGGGAATCGCTGAATTTTGGACTCGGCTGGTGACAAAATGTTCCAAACACACCCCATGCACACCTCCACCGGGGAAGGTGCCAGAAACGAGTTCTGTTGGTAGTTTTTACACTACCCCGGTAGGCAGCTGAAAGGCACCATAAAACCGGTTCTACCTGCTTTCTGGGCTGAGATGGGGAATCGCTGAATTTTGGACTCGGCTGGTGACAAAATGTTCCAAACACACCCCATGCACACCTCCACCGGGGAAGGTGCCAGAAACGATTTCTGTTGGTAGTTTTTACACTACCCCGGTAGGCAGCTGAAAGGCACCACAAAAGTTGTTCTACCTGCTTTCTGGGCTGAGATGGGGAATCGCTGAATTTTGGACTCGGCTGGTGACAAAATGTTCCAAACACACCCCATGCACAACTCCACCGGGGAAGGTGCCAGAAACGAGTTCTATTGGTAGTTTTTACACTACCCCGGTAGGCAGCTGAAAGGCACCACAAAACTTGTTCTACCTGCTTTCTGGGCTGAGATGGGGAATCGCTGAATTTTGGACTCGGCTGCTGACAAAATGTTCCAAACACACCCCATGCACACCTCCACCGGGGAAGGTGCCAGAAACGAGTTCTGTTGGTAGTTTTTACACTACCCCGGTAGGCAGCTGAAAGGCACCACAAAACTTGTTGTACCTGCTTTCTGGGCTGAGATGGGGAATCGCTGAATTTTGGACTCGGCTGGTGACAAAATGTTCCAAACACACCCCATGCACAACTCCACCGGGGAAGGTGTCAGAAACGAGTTCTGTTGGTAGTTTTTACACTACCCCGGTAGGCAGCTGAAAGGCACCATAAAACCGGTTCTACCTGCTTTCTGGGCTGAGATGGGGAATCGCTGAATTTTGGACTCGGCTGGTGACAAAATGTTCCAAACACACCCCATGCACACCTCCACCGGGGAAGGTGCCAGGAAGGAGTTCTGTTGGTAGTTTTTACACTACCCCGGTAGGCAGCTGAAAGGCACCACAAAACTTGTTCTACCTGCTTTCTGGGCTGAGATGGGGAATCGCTGAATTTTGGACTCGGCTGGTGACAAAATGTTCCAAACACACCCCATGCACAACTCCACCGGGGAAGGTGCCAGAAACGAGTTCTGTTGGTAGTTTTTACACTACCCCGGTAGGCAAGAGAAAGGCACCACAAAAGTTTTTCTACCTGCTTTCTGGGCTGAGATGGGGAATCGCTGAATTTTGGACTCGGCTGGTGACAAAATGTTCCAAACACACCCCATGCACAACTCCACCGGGGAAGGTGCCAGAAACGAGTTCTGTTGGTAGTTTTTACACTACCCCGGTAGGCAAAAGAAAGGCACCACAAAACTTGTTCTACCTGCTTTCTGGGCTGAGATGGGGAATCGCTGAATTTTGGACTCGGCTGGTGACAAAATGTTCCAAACACACCCCATGCACAACTCCACCGGGGAAGGTGCCAGAAACGAGTTCTGTTGGTAGTTTTTACACTACCCCGGTAGGCAGCTGAAAGGCACCACAAAACTTGTTCTACCTGCTTTCTGGGCTGAGATGGGGAATCGCTGAATTTTGGACTCGGCTGGTGACAAAATGTTCCAAACACTCCCCATGCACAACTCCACCGGGGAAGGTGCCAGAAAGGAGTTCTGTTGGTAGTTTTTACACTACCCCAGTAGGCAGCTGAAAGGCACCACAAAACTTGTTCTACCTGCTTTCTGGGCTGAGATGGGGAATCACTGAATTTTGGACTCGGCTGGTGACAAAATGTTCCAAACACACCCCATGCACACCTCCACCGGGGAAGGTGCCAGAAACGAGTTCTGTTGGTAGTTTTTACACTACCCCGGTAGGCAGCTGAAAGGCACCACAAAACTTGTTCTACCAGCTTTCTGGGCTGAGATGGGGAACGGCTGAATTTTGGACTCGGCTGGTAACAAAATGTTACAAACACACCCCATGCACAACTCCACCGGGGAAGGTGCCAGAAACGAGTTCTGTTGGTAGTTTTTACACTACCCCGGTAGGCAGCTGAAAGGCACCACAAAACTTGTTCTACCTGCTTTCTGGGCTGAGATGGGGAATCGCTGAATTTTCGACTCGGCTGGTGACAAAATGTTCCAAACACACCCCATGCACAACTCCACCGGGGAAGGTGCCAGAAACGAGTTCTGTTGGTAGTTTTTACACTACCCCGGTAGGCAAGAGAAAGGCACCACAAAACTTGTTGTACCTGCTTTCTGGGCTGAGATGGGGAATCGCTGAATTTTGGACTCGGCTGCTGACAAAATGTTCCAAACACACCCCATGCACACCTCCACCGGGGAAGGTGCCAGAAACGAGTTCTGTTGGTAGTTTTTACACTACCCCGGTAGGCAGCTGAAAGGCACCACAAAACTTGTTCTACCTGCTTTCTGGGCTGAGATGGGGAATAGCTGAATTTTGGACTCGGCTGGTGACAAAATGTTCCAAACACACCCCATGCACAACTCCACCGGGGAAGGTGCCAGAAACGAGTTCTGTTGGTAGTTTTTACACTACCCCCGTAGGCAAGAGAAAGGCACCACAAAACTTGTTCTACCTGCTTTCTGGGCTGAGATGGGGAACGGCTGAATTTTGGACTCGGCTGGTGACAAAATGTTCCAAACACACCCCATGCACAACTCCACCGGGGAAGGTGCCAGAAACGAGTTCTGTTGGTAGTTTTTACACTACCCCGGTAGGCAGCTGAAAGGCACCACAAAACTTGTTCTACCTGCTTTCTGGGCTGAGATGGGGAATCGCTGAATTTTGGACTCGGCTGGTGACAAAATGTTCCAAACGCACCCCATGCACAACTCCACCGGGGAAGGTGCCAGAAACGAGTTCTGTTGGTAGTTTTTACACTACCCCGGTAGGCAGCTGAAAGGCACCACAAAACTTGTTCTACCTGCTTTCTGGGCTGAGATGGGGAACGGCTGAATTTTGGACTCGGCTGGTAACAAAATGTTCCAAACACACCCCATGCACAACTCCACCGGGGAAGGTGCCAGAAACGAGTTCTGTTGGTAGTTTTTACACTACCCCGGTAGGCAGCTGAAAGGCACCACAAAACTTGTTCTACCTGCTTTCTGGGCTGAGATGGGGAATCGCTGAATTTTGGACTCGGCTGGTGACAAAATGTTCCAAACACACCCCATGCACAGCTCCACCGGGGAAGGTGCCAGAAAGGAGTTCTGTTGGTAGTTTTTACAGTACCCCGGTAGGCAGCTGAAAGGCACCATAAAACCGGTTCTACCTGCTTTCTGGGCTGAGATGGGGAATCGCTGAATTTTGGACTCGGCTGGTGACAAAATGTTCCAAACACACCCCATGCACACCTCCACCGGGGAAGGTGCCAGAAACGATTTCTGTTGGTAGTTTTTACACTACCCCGGTAGGCAGCTGAAAGGCACCACAAAACTTGTTCTACCTGCTTTCTGGGCTGAGATGGGGAATCGCTGAATTTTGGACTCGGCTGGTGACAAAATGTTCCAAACACACCCCATGCACAACTCCACCGGGGAAGGTGCCAGAAACGAGTTCTGTTGGTAGGTTTTACACTACCCCGGTAGGCAGCTGAAAGGCACCACAAAACTTGTTCTACCTGCTTTCTGGGCTGAGATGGGGAATCGCTGAATTTTGGACTCGGCTGGTGACAAAATGTTCCAAACACACCCCATGCACACCTCCACCGGGGAAGGTGCCAGAAACGAGTTCTGTTGGTAGTTTTTACACTACCCCGGTAGGCAGCTGAAAGGCACCACAAAACTTGTTCTACCTGCTTTCTGGGCTGAGATGGGGAATCGCTGAATTTTGGACTCGGCTGGTGACAAAATGTTCCAAACACACCCCATGCACACCTCCACCGGGGAAGGTGCCAGAAACGAGTTCTGTTGGTAGTTTTTACACTACCCCGGTAGGCAGCTGAAAGGCACCACAAAACTTGTTCTACCTGCTTTCTGGGCTGAGATGGGGAATCGCTGAATTTTGGACTCGGCTGCTGACAAAATGTTCCAAACACACCCCATGCACACCTCCACCGGGGAAGGTGCCAGAAAGGAGTTCTGTTGGTAGTTTTTACACTACCCCGGTAGGCAGCTGAAAGGCACCACAAAACTTGTTCTACCTGCTTTCTGGGCTGAGATGGGGAATCGCTGAATTTTGGACTCGGCTGGTGACAAAATGTTCCAAACACACCCCATGCACAACTCCACCGGGGAAGGTGCCAGAAAGGAGTTCTTTTGGTAGTTTTTACACTACCCCGGTAGGCAGCTGAAAGGCACAACAAAACTTGTTCTACCTGCTTTCTGGGCTGAGATGGGGAATCGCTGAATTTTGGACTCGGCTGGTGACAAAATGTTCCAAACACACCCCATGCACACCTCCACCGGGGAAGGTGCCAGAAACGAGTTCTGTTGGTAGTTTTACACTACCCCGGTAGGCAAGAGAAAGGCACCACAAAACTTGTTCTACCTGCTTTCTGGGCTGAGATGGGGAACGGCTGAATTTTGGACTCGGCTGGTAACAAAATGTTCCAAACACACCCCATGCACAACTCCACCGGGGAAGGTGCCAGAAACGAGTTCTGTTGGTAGTTTTTACACTACCCCGGTAGGCAGCTGAAAGGCACCACAAAACTTGTTCTACCTGCTTTCTGGGCTGAGATGGGGAATCGCTGAATTTTGGACTCGGCTGGTGACAAAATGTTCCAAACACACCCCATGCACAACTCCACCGGGGAAGGTGCGAGAAAAGGAGTTCTGTTGGTAGTTTTTACACTACCCCGGTAGGCACCTGAAAGGCACCACAAAACTTGTTCTACCTGCTTTCTGGGCTGAGATGGGGAATCGCTGAATTTTGGACTCGGCTGGTGACAAAATGTTCCAAACACACCCCATGCACACCTCCACCGGGGAAGGTGCCAGAAACGAGTTCTGTTGGTAGTTTTTACACTACCCCGGTAGGCAGCTGAAAGGCACCACAAAACTTGTTCTACCTGCTTTCTGGGCTGAGATGGGGAATCGCTGAATTTTGGACTCGGCTGGTGACAAAATGTTCCAAACACAACCCATGCACACCTCCACCGGGGAAGGTGCCAGAAACGAGTTCTGTTGGTAGTTTTTACACTACCCCGGTAGGCAGCTGAAAGGCACCACAAAACTTGTTCTACCTGCTTTCTGGGCTGAGATGGGGAATCGCTGAATTTTGGACTCGGCTGGTGACAAAATGTTCCAAACACACCCCATGCACAGCTCCACCGGGGAAGGTGCCAGAAAGGAGTTCTGTTGGTAGTTTTTACAGTACCCCGGTAGGCAGCTGAAAGGCACCATAAAACCGGTTCTACCTGCTTTCTGGGCTGAGATGGGGAATCGCTGAATTTTGGACTCGGCTGGTGACAAAATGTTCCAAACACACCCCATGCACACCTCCACCGGGGAAGGTGCCAGAAACGATTTCTGTTGGTAGTTTTTACACTACCCCGGTAGGCAGCTGAAAGGCACCACAAAACTTGTTCTACCTGCTTTCTGGGCTGAGATGGGGAATCGCTGAATTTTGGACTCGGCTGGTGACAAAATGTTCCAAACACACCCCATGCACAACTCCACCGGGGAAGGTGCCAGAAACGAGTTCTGTTGGTAGGTTTTACACTACCCCGGTAGGCAGCTGAAAGGCACCACAAAACTTGTTCTACCTGCTTTCTGGGCTGAGATGGGGAATCGCTGAATTTTGGACTCGGCTGGTGACAAAATGTTCCAAACACACCCCATGCACACCTCCACCGGGGAAGGTGCCAGAAACGAGTTCTGTTGGTAGTTTTTACACTACCCCGGTAGGCAGCTGAAAGGCACCACAAAACTTGTTCTACCTGCTTTCTGGGCTGAGATGGGGAATCGCTGAATTTTGGACTCGGCTGGTGACAAAATGTTCCAAACACACCCCATGCACACCTCCACCGGGGAAGGTGCCAGAAACGAGTTCTGTTGGTAGTTTTTACACTACCCCGGTAGGCAGCTGAAAGGCACCACAAAACTTGTTCTACCTGCTTTCTGGGCTGAGATGGGGAATCGCTGAATTTTGGACTCGGCTGCTGACAAAATGTTCCAAACACACCCCATGCACACCTCCACCGGGGAAGGTGCCAGAAAGGAGTTCTGTTGGTAGTTTTTACACTACCCCGGTAGGCAGCTGAAAGGCACCACAAAACTTGTTCTACCTGCTTTCTGGGCTGAGATGGGGAATCGCTGAATTTTGGACTCGGCTGGTGACAAAATGTTCCAAACACACCCCATGCACAACTCCACCGGGGAAGGTGCCAGAAAGGAGTTCTTTTGGTAGTTTTTACACTACCCCGGTAGGCAGCTGAAAGGCACAACAAAACTTGTTCTACCTGCTTTCTGGGCTGAGATGGGGAATCGCTGAATTTTGGACTCGGCTGGTGACAAAATGTTCCAAACACACCCCATGCACACCTCCACCGGGGAAGGTGCCAGAAACGAGTTCTGTTGGTAGTTTTTACACTACCCCGGTAGGCAAGAGAAAGGCACCACAAAACTTGTTCTACCTGCTTTCTGGGCTGAGATGGGGAACGGCTGAATTTTGGACTCGGCTGGTAACAAAATGTTCCAAACACACCCCATGCACAACTCCACCGGGGAAGGTGCCAGAAACGAGTTCTGTTGGTAGTTTTTACACTACCCCGGTAGGCAGCTGAAAGGCACCACAAAACTTGTTCTACCTGCTTTCTGGGCTGAGATGGGGAATCGCTGAATTTTGGACTCGGCTGGTGACAAAATGTTCCAAACACACCCCATGCACAACTCCACCGGGGAAGGTGCGAGAAAGGAGTTCTGTTGGTAGTTTTTACACTACCCCGGTAGGCACCTGAAAGGCACCACAAAACTTGTTCTACCTGCTTTCTGGGCTGAGATGGGGAATCGCTGAATTTTGGACTCGGCTGGTGACAAAATGTTCCAAACACACCCCATGCACACCTCCACCGGGGAAGGTGCCAGAAACGAGTTCTGTTGGTAGTTTTTACACTACCCCGGTAGGCAGCTGAAAGGCACCACAAAACTTGTTCTACCTGCTTTCTGGGCTGAGATGGGGAATCGCTGAATTTTGGACTCGGCTGGTGACAAAATGTTCCAAACACAACCCATGCACACCTCCACCGGGGAAGGTGCCAGAAACGAGTTCTGTTGGTAGTTTTTACACTACCCCGGTAGGCAGCTGAAAGGCACCACAAAACTTGTTCTACCTGCTTTCTGGGCTGAGATGGGGAATCGCTGAATTTTGGACTCGGCTGGTGACAAAATGTTCCAAACACACCCCATGCACAGCTCCACCGGGGAAGGTGCCAGAAACGAGTTCTGTTGGTAGTTTTTACACTACCCCGGTAGGCAGCTGAAAGGCACCATAAAACCGGTTCTACCTGCTTTCTGGGCTGAGATGGGGAATCGCTGAATTTTGGACTCGGCTGGTGACAAAATGTTCCAAACACACCCCATGCACACCTCCACCGGGGAAGGTGCCAGAAACGAGTTCTGTTGGTAGTTTTTACACTACCCCGGTAGGCAGCTGAAAGGCACCACAAAACTTGTTCTACCTGCTTTCTGGGCTGAGATGGGGAATCGCTGAATTTTGGACTCGGCTGGTGACAAAATGTTCCAAACACACCCCATGCACACCTCCACCGGGGAAGGTGCCAGAAACGAGTTCTGTTTGTAGTTTTTACACTACCCCGGTAGGCAAGAGAAAGGCACCACAAAACTTGTTCTACCTGCTTTCTGGGCTGAGATGGGGAATCGCTGAATTTTGGACTCGGCTGGTAACAAAATGTTCCAAACACACCCCATGCACAACTCCACCGGGGAAGGTGCCAGAAACGAGTTCTGTTGGTAGTTTTTACACTACCCCGGTAGGCAGCTGAAAGGCACCACAAAACTTGTTCTACCTGCTTTCTGGGCTGAGATGGGGAATCGCTGAATTTTGGACTCGGCTGGTGACAAAATGTTCCAAACACACCCCATGCACAACTCCACCGGGGAAGGTGCCAGAAACGAGTTCTGTTGGTAGTTTTTACACTACCCCGGTAGGCAGCTGAAAGGCACCACAAAACTTGTTCTACCTGCTTTCTGGGCTGAGATGGGGAATCGCTGAATTTTGGACTCGGCTGCTGACAAAATGTTCCAAACACACCCCATGCACAACTCCACCGGGGAAGGTGCCAGAAACGAGTTCTGTTGGTAGTTTTTACACTACCCCGGTAGGCAGCTGAAAGGCACCATAAAACCGGTTCTACCTGCTTTCTGGGCTGAGATGGGGAATCGCTGAATTTTGGACTCGGCTGCTGACAAAATGTTCCAAACACACCCCATGCACACCTCCACCGGGGAAGGTGCCAGAAACGATTTCTGTTGGTAGTTTTTACACTACCCCGGTAGGCAGCTGAAAGGCACCACAAAACTTGTTCTACCTGCTTTCTGGGCTGAGATGGGGAATCGCTGAATTTTGGACTCGGCTGGTGACAAAATGTTCCAAACACACCCCATGCACAACTCCACCGGGGAAGGTGCCAGAAACGATTTCTGTTGGTAGTTTTTACACTACCCCGGTAGGCAGCTGAAAGGCACCACAAAACTTGTTCTACCTGCTTTCTGGGCTGAGATGGGGAATCGCTGAATTTTGGACTCGGCTGGTGACAAAATGTTCCAAACACACCCCATGCACACCTCCACCGGGGAAGGTGCCAGAAAGGAGTTCTGTTGGTAGTTTTTACACTACCCCGGTAGGCAGCTGAAAGGCACCACAAAACTTGTTGTACCTGCTTTCTGGGCTGAGATGGGGAATCGCTGAATTTTGGACTCGGCTGGTGACAAAATGTTCCAAACACACCCCATGCACACCTCCACCGGGGAAGGTACCAGAAAGGAGTTCTGTTGGTAGTTTTTACACTACCCCGGTAGGCAGCTGAAAGGCACCATAAAACCGGTTCTACCTGCTTTCTGGGCTGAGATGGGGAATCGCTGAATTTTGGACTCGGCTGGTGACAAAATGTTCCAAACACACCCCATGCACACCTCCACCGGGGAAGGTGCCAGAAACGAGTTCTGTTGGTAGTTTTTACACTACCCCGGTAGGCAGCTGAAAGGCACCACAAAACTTGTTCTACCTGCTTTCTGGGCTGAGATGGGGAATCGCTGAATTTTGGACTCGGCTGGTGACAAAATGTTCCAAACACACCCCATGCACAACTCCACCGGGGAAGGTGCCAGAAAGGAGTTCTGTTGGTAGTTTTTACACTACCCCGGTAGGCAGCTGAAAGGCACCACAAAACTTGTTCTACCTGCTTTCTGGGCTGAGATGGGGAATCGCTGAATTTTGGACTCGGCTGGTGACAAAATGTTCCAAACACACCCCATGCACAACTCCACCGGGGAAGGTGCCAGAAACGAGTTCTGTTGGTAGTTTTTACACTACCCCGGTAGGCAAGAGAAAGGCACCACAAAACTTGTTCTACCTGCTTTCTGGGCTGAGATGGGGAATCGCTGAATTTTGGACTCGGCTGGTGACAAAATGTTCCAAACACACCCCATGCACAACTCCACCGGGGAAGGTGCCAGAAACGAGTTCCGTTGGTAGTTTTTACACTACCCCGGTAGGCAGCTGAAAGGTACCACAAAACTTGTTCTACCTGCTTTCTGGGCTGAGATGGGGAATCGCTGAATTTTGGACTCGGCTGGTGACAAAATGTTCCAAACACACCCCATGCACAACTCCACCGGGGAAGGTGCCAGAAACGAGTTCTGTTGGTAGTTTTTACACTACCCCGGTAGGCAGCTGAAAGGCACCACAAAACTTGTTCTACCTGCTTTCTGGGCTGAGATGGGGAATCGCTGAATTTTGGACTCGGCTGGTGACAAAATGTTCCAAACACACCCCATGCACAACTCCACCGGGGAAGGTGCCAGAAACGAGTTCTGTTGGTAGTTTTTACACTACCCCGGTAGGCAGCTGAAAGGCACCACAAAACTTGTTCTACCTGCTTTCTGGGCTGAGATGGGGAACAGCTGAGTTTTGGACTCGGCTGGTGACAAAATGTTCCAAACACACCCCATGCACACCTCCACCGGGGAAGGTGCCAGAAAGGAGTTCTGTTGGTAGTTTTTACACTACCCCGGTAGGCAGCTGAAAGGCACCACAAAACTTGTTCTACCTGCTTTCTGGGCTGAGATGGGGAATCGCTGAATTTTGGACTCGGCTGGTGACAAAATGTTCCAAACACACCCCATGCACAACTCCACCGGGGAAGGTGCCAGAAACGAGTTCTGTTGGTAGTTTTTACACTACCCCCGGTAGGCAGCTGAAAGGCACCACAAAACTTGTTCTACCTGCTTTCTGGGCTGAGATGGGGAATCGCTGAATTTTGGACTCGGCTGGTGACAAAATGTTCCAAACACACCCCATGCACACCTCCACCGGGGAAGGTGCCAGAAACGAGTTCTGTTGGTAGTTTTTACACTACCCCGGTAGGCAGCTGAAAGGCACCACAAAACTTGTTCTACCTGCTTTCTGGGCTGAGATGGGGAATCGCTGAATTTTGGACTCGGCTGGTGACAAAATGTTCCAAACACACCCCATGCACAACTCCACCGGGGAAGGTGCCAGAAACGAGTTCTGTTGGTAGTTTTTACACTACCCCGGTAGGCAGCTGAAAGGCACCACAAAACTTGTTCTACCTGCTTTCTGGGCTGAGATGGGGAATCGCTGAATTTTCGACTCGGCTGGTGACAAAATGTTCCAAACACACCCCATGCACAACTCCACCGGGGAAGGTGCCAGAAAGGAGTTCTGTTGGTAGTTTTTACACTACCCCGGTAGGCAGCTGAAAGGCACCACAAAACTTGTTGTACCTGCTTTCTGGGCTGAGATGGGGAATCGCTGAATTTTGGACTCGGCTGGTGACAAAATGTTCCAAACACACCCCATGCACAACTCCACCGGGGAAGGTGCCAGAAATGAGTTCTGTTGGTAGTTTTTACACTACCCCGGTAGGCAGCTGAAAGGCACCACAAAACTTGTTCTACCTGCTTTCTGGGCTGAGATGGGGAATCGCTGAATTTTGGACTCGGCTGGTGACAAAATGTTCCAAACACACCCCATGCACAACTCCACCGGGGAAGGTGCCCCAGAAACGAGTTCTGTTGGTAGTTTTTACACTACCCCGGTAGGCAGCTGAAAGGCACATAAAACCGGTTCTACCTGCTTTCTGGGCTGAGATGGGGAATCGCTGAATTTTGGACTCGGCTGGTGACAAAATGTTCCAAACACACCCCATGCACACCTCCACCGGGGAAGGTGCCAGAAACGATTTCTGTTGGTAGTTTTTACACTACCCCGGTAGGCAGCTGAAAGGCACCACAAAACTTGTTCTACCTGCTTTCTGGGCTGAGATGGGGAACGGCTGAATTTTGGACTCGGCTGGTAACAAAATGTTCCAAACACACCCCATGCACAACTCCACCGGGGAAGGTGCCAGAAACGAGTTCTGTTGGTAGTTTTTACACTACCCCGGTAGGCAGCTGAAAGGCACCACAAAACTTGTTCTACCTGCTTTCTGGGCTGAGATGGGGAATCGCTGAATTTTGGACTCGGCTGGTGACAAAATGTTCCAAACACACCCCATGCACAACTCACCGGGGAAGGTGCCAGAAAGGAGTTCTGTTGGTAGTTTTTACACTACCCCGGTAGGCAAGAGAAAGGCACCACAAAACTTGTTGTACCTGCTTTCTGGGCTGAGATGGGGAATCGCTGAATTTTGGACTCGGCTGGTAACAAAATGTTCCAAACACACCCCATGCACAACTCCACCGGGGAAGGTGCCAGAAACGAGTTTCTGTTGGTAGTTTTTACACTACCCCGGTAGGCAGCTGAAAGGCACCACAAAACTTGTTCTACCTGCTTTCTGGGCTGAGATGGGGAATCGCTGAATTTTGGACTCGGCTGGTGACAAAATGTTCCAAACACACCCCATGCACAACTCCACCGGGGAAGGTGCCAGAAACGAGTTCTGTTGGTAGTTTTTACACTACCCCGGTAGGCAGCTGAAAGGCACCACAAAACTTGTTCTACCTGCTTTCTGGGCTGAGATGGGGAATCGCTGAATTTTGGACTCGGCTGCTGACAAAATGTTCCAAACACACCCCATGCACAACTCCACCGGGGAAGGTGCCAGAAACGAGTTCTGTTGGTAGTTTTTACACTACCCCGGTAGGCAGCTGAAAGGCACCACAAAACTTGTTCTACCTGCTTTCTGGGCTGAGATGGGGAATCGCTGAATTTTGGACTCGGCTGGTGACAAAATGTTCCAAACACACCCCATGCACAACTCCACCGGGGAAGGTGCCAGAAACGAGTTCTGTTGGTAGTTTTTACACTACCCCGGTAGGCAGCTGAAAGGCACCACAAAACTTGTTCTACCTGCTTTCTGGGCTGAGATGGGGAATCGCTGAATTTTGGACTCGGCTGGTGACAAAATGTTCCAAACACACCCCATGCACACCTCCACCGGGGAAGGTGCCAGAAACGAGTTCTGTTGGTAGTTTTTACACTACCCCGGTAGGCAGCTGAAAGGCACCATAAAACCGGTTCTACCTGCTTTCTGGGCTGAGATGGGGAATCGCTGAATTTTGGGACTCGGCTGCTGACAAAATGTTCCAAACACACCCCATGCACACCTCCACCGGGGAAGGTGCCAGAAAGGAGTTCTGTTGGTAGTTTTTACACTACCCCGGTAGGCAGCTGAAAGGCACCACAAAACTTGTTCTACCTGCTTTCTGGGCTGAGATGGGGAATCGCTGAATTTTGGACTCGGCTGGTGACAAAATGTTCCAAACACACCCCATGCACAACTCCACCGGGGAAGGTGCCAGAAAGGAGTTCTGTTGGTAGTTTTTACACTACCCCGGTAGGCAGCTGAAAGGCACCACAAAACTTGTTCTACCTGCTTTCTGGGCTGAGATGGGGAATCGCTGAATTTTGGACTCGGCTGGTGACAAAATGTTCCAAACACACCCCATGCACAACTCCACCGGGGAAGGTGCCAGAAACGAGTTCTGTTGGTAGTTTTTACACTACCCCGGTAGGCAAGAGAAAGGCACCACAAAACTTGTTCTACCTGCTTTCTGGGCTGAGATGGGGAATCGCTGAATTTTGGACTCGGCTGCTGACAAAATGTTCCAAACACACCCCATGCACAACTCCACCGGGGAAGGTGCCAGAAACGAGTTCTGTTGGTAGTTTTTACACTACCCCGGTAGGCAGCTGAAAGGTACCACAAAACTTGTTCTACCTGCTTTCTGGGCTGAGATGGGGAATCGCTGATTTTGGACTCGGCTGGTGACAAAATGTTCCAAACACACCCCATGCACAACTCCACCGGGGAAGGTGCCAGAAACGAGTTCTGTTGGTAGTTTTTACACTACCCCGGTAGGCAGCTGAAAGGCACCACAAAACTTGTTCTACCTGCTTTCTGGGCTGAGATGGGGGAATCGCTGAATTTTGGACTCGGCTGGTGACAAAATGTTCCAAACACACCCCATGCACAACTCCACCGGGGAAGGTGCCAGAAACGAGTTCTGTTGGTAGTTTTTACACTACCCCGGTAGGCAGCTGAAAGGCACCACAAAACTTGTTCTACCTGCTTTCTGGGCTGAGATGGGGAACAGCTGAGTTTTGGACTCGGCTGGTGACAAAATGTTCCAAACACACCCCATGCACACCTCCACCGGGGAAGGTGCCAGAAAGGAGTTCTGTTGGTAGTTTTTACACTACCCCGGTAGGCAGCTGAAAGGCACCACAAAACTTGTTCTACCTGCTTTCTGGGCTGAGATGGGGAATCGCTGAATTTTGGACTCGGCTGGTGACAAAATGTTCCAAACACACCCCATGCACAACTCCACCGGGGAAGGTGCCAGAAACGAGTTCTGTTGGTAGTTTTTACACTACCCCGGTAGGCAGCTGAAAGGCACCACAAAACTTGTTCTACCTGCTTTCTGGGCTGAGATGGGGAACAGCTGAGTTTTGGACTCGGCTGGTGACAAAATGTTCCAAACACACCCCATGCACACCTCCACCGGGGAAGGTGCCAGAAACGAGTTCTGTTGGTAGTTTTTACACTACCCCGGTAGGCAGCTGAAAGGCACCACAAAACTTGTTCTACCTGCTTTCTGGGCTGAGATGGGGAATCGCTGAATTTTGGACTCGGCTGGTGACAAAATGTTCCAAACACACCCCATGCACAACTCCACCGGGGAAGGTGCCAGAAACGAGTTCTGTTGGTAGTTTTTACACTACCCCGGTAGGCAGCTGAAAGGCACCACAAAACTTGTTCTACCTGCTTTCTGGGCTGAGATGGGGAATCGCTGAATTTTGGACTCGGCTGGTGACAAAATGTTCCAAACACACCCCATGCACAACTCCACCGGGGAAGGTGCCAGAAAGGAGTTCTGTTGGTAGTTTTTACACTACCCCGGTAGGCAGCTGAAAGGCACCACAAAACTTGTTGTACCTGCTTTCTGGGCTGAGATGGGGAATCGCTGAATTTTGGACTCGGCTGGTGACAAAATGTTCCAAACACACCCCATGCACACCTCCACCGGGGAAGGTGCCAGAAAGGAGTTCTGTTGGTAGTTTTTACACTACCCCGGTAGGCAGCTGAAAGGCACCACAAAAACCGGTTCTACCTGCTTTCTGGGCTGAGATGGGGAATCGCTGAATTTTGGACTCGGCTGGTGACAAAATGTTCCAAACACACCCCATGCACAACTCCACCGGGAAGGTGCCAGAAACGAGTTCTGTTGGTAGTTTTTACACTACCCCGGTAGGCAAGAGAAAGGCACCACAAAACTTGTTCTACCTGCTTTCTGGGCTGAGATGGGGAATCGCTGGAATTTTGGACTCGGCTGTAACAAAATGTTCCAAACACAACCCCTCCATGCACAACTCCACCGGGGAAGGTGCCAGAAACGAGTTCTGTTGGTAGTTTTACACTACCCCGGTAGGCAGCTGAAAGGTACCACAAAACTTGTTCTACCTGCTTTCTGGGCTGAGATGGGGAATCGCTGAATTTTGGACTCGGCTGCTGACAAAATGTTCCAAACACACCCCATGCACAGCTCCACCGGGGAAGGTGCCAGAAACGAGTTCTGTTGGTAGTTTTTACACTACCCCGGTAGGCAGCTGAAAGGCACCACAAAACTTGTTCTACCTGCTTTCTGGGCTGAGATGGGGAATCGCTGAATTTTGGACTCGGCTGGTGACAAAATGTTCCAAACACACCCCATGCACAACTCCACCGGGGAAGGTGCCAGAAACGAGTTCTGTTGGTAGTTTTTACACTACCCCGGTAGGCAGCTGAAAGGCACCACAAAACTTGTTCTACCTGCTTTCTGGGCTGAGATGGGGAACGGCTGAGTTTTGGACTCGGCTGCTGACAAAATGTTCCAAACACACCCCATGCACACCTCCACCGGGGAAGGTGCCAGAAACGAGTTCTGTTGGTAGTTTTTACACTACCCCGGTAGGCAGCTGAAAGGCACCACAAAACTTGTTCTACCTGCTTTCTGGGCTGAGATGGGGAATCGCTGAATTTTGGACTCGGCTGGTGACAAAATGTTCCAAACACACCCCATGCACACCTCCACCGGGGAAGGTGCCAGAAAGGAGTTCTGTTGGTAGTTTTTACACTACCCCGGTAGGCAGCTGAAAGGCACCATAAAACCGGTTCTACCTGCTTTCTGGGCTGAGATGGGGAATCGCTGAATTTTGGACTCGGCTGGTGACAAAATGTTCCAAACACACCCCATGCACACCTCCACCGGGGAAGGTGCCAGAAACGAGTTCTGTTGGTAGTTTTTACACTACCCCGGTAGGCAGCTGAAAGGCACCACAAAACTTGTTCTACCTGCTTTCTGGGCTGAGATGGGGAATCGCTGAATTTTGGACTCGGCTGGTGACAAAATGTTCCAAACACACCCCATGCACAACTCCACCGGGGAAGGTGCCAGAAAGGAGTTCTGTTGGTAGTTTTTACACTACCCCGGTAGGCAGCTGAAAGGCACCACAAAACTTGTTCTACCTGCTTTCTGGGCTGAGATGGGGAATCGCTGAATTTTGGACTCGGCTGGTGACAAAATGTTCCAAACACACCCCATGCACAACTCCACCGGGGAAGGTGCCAGAAACGAGTTCTGTTGGTAGTCCCGGTAGGCAGCTGAAAGGCACCACAAAACTTGTTCTACCTGCTTTCTGGGCTGAGATGGGGAATCGCTGAATTTTGGACTCGGCTGGTGACAAAATGTTCCAAACACACCCCATGCACACCTCCACCGGGGAAGGTGCCAGAAACGAGTTCTGTTGGTAGTTTTTACACTACCCCGGTAGGCAGCTGAAAGGTACCACAAAACTTGTTCTACCTGCTTTCTGGGCTGAGATGGGGAATCGCTGAATTTTGGACTCGGCTGGTGACAAAATGTTCCAAACACACCCCATGCACAACTCCACCGGGGAAGGTGCCAGAAACGAGTTCTGTTGGTAGTTTTTACACTACCCCGGTAGGCAGCTGAAAGGCACCACAAAACTTGTTCTACCTGCTTTCTGGGCTGAGATGGGGAATCGCTGAATTTTGGACTCGGCTGGTGACAAAATGTTCCAAACACACCCCATGCACAACTCCACCGGGGAAGGTGCCAGAAACGAGTTCTGTTGGTAGTTTTTACACTACCCCGGGTAGGCAGCTGAAAGGCACCACAAAACTTGTTCTACCTGCTTTCTGGGCTGAGATGGGGAACAGCTGAGTTTTGGACTCGGCTGGTGACAAAATGTTCCAAAACACACCCCATGCACACCTCCACCGGGGAAGGTGCCAGAAAGGAGTTCTGTTGGTAGTTTTTACACTACCCCGGTAGGCAGCTGAAAGGCACCACAAAACTTGTTCTACCTGCTTTCTGGGCTGAGATGGGGAATCGCTGATTTTGGACTCGGCTGGTGACAAAATGTTCCAAACACACCCCATGCACAACTCCACCGGGGAAGGTGCCAGAAAGGAGTTCTGTTGGTAGTTTTTACACTACCCCCGGTAGGCAGCTGAAAGGCACCACAAAACTTGTTCTACCTGCTTTCTGGGCTGAGATGGGGAATCGCTGAATTTTGGACTCGGCTGGTGACAAAATGTTCCAAACACACCCCATGCACAACTCCACCGGGGAAGGTGCCAGAAACGAGTTCTGTTGGTAGTTTTTTACACTACCCCCGGTAGGCAAGAGAAAGGCACCCACAAAACTTGTTTCTACCTGCTTTCTGGGCTGAGATGGGGAACGGCTGAATTTTGGACTCGCTGGTAACAAAATGTTCCAAACACACCCCATGCACAACTCCACCGGGGAAGGTGCCAGAAACGAGTTCTGTTGGTAGTTTTTACACTACCCCGGTAGGCAGCTGAAAGGCACCACAAAAACTTGTTCTACCTGCTTTCTGGGCTGAGATGGGGAATCGCTGAATTTTGGACTTGGCTGGTGACAAAATGTTCCAAACACACCCCATGCACAACTCCACCGGGGAAGGTGCCAGAAACGAGTTTCTGTTGGTAGTTTTTACACTACCCCGGTAGGCAGCTGAAAGGCACCACAAAACTTGTTCTACCTGCTTTCTGGGCTGAGATGGGGAATCGCTGAATTTTGGACTCGGCTGGTGACAAAATGTTCCAAACACACCCCATGCACAACTCCACCGGGGGAAGGTGCCAGAAACGAGTTCTGTTGGTAGTTTTTACACTACCCCGGGTAGGCAGCTGAAAGGCACCATAAAACCGGTTCTACCTGCTTTCTGGGCTGAGATGGGGAATCGCTGAATTTTGGACTCGGCTGCTGACAAAATGTTCCAAACACACCCCATGCACACCTCCACCGGGGAAGGTGCCAGAAACGATTTCTGTTTGGTAGTTTTTACACTACCCCGGTAGGCAGCTGAAAGGCACCACAAAACTTGTTCTACCTGCTTTCTGGGCTGAGATGGGGAATCGCTGAATTTTGGACTCGGCTGGTGACAAAATGTTCCAAACACACCCCATGCACACCTCCACCGGGGAAGGTGCCAGAAACGAGTTCTGTTGGTAGTTTTTACACTACCCCGGTAGGCAGCTGAAAGGCACCACAAAACTTGTTCTACCTGCTTTCTGGGCTGAGATGGGGAATCGCTGAATTTTGGACTCGGCTGCTGACAAAATGTTCCAAACACACCCCATGCACACCTCCACCGGGGAAGGTGCCAGAAAGGAGTTCTGTTGGTAGTTTTTACACTACCCCGGTAGGCAGCTGAAAGGCACCACAAAACTTGTTGTACCTGCTTTCTGGGCTGAGATGGGGAATCGCTGAATTTTGGACTCGGCTGGTGACAAAATGTTCCAAACACACCCCATGCACACCTCCACCGGGGAAGGTGCCAGAAAGGAGTTCTGTTGGTAGTTTTTACACTACCCCGGTAGGCAGCTGAAAGGCACCATAAAACCGGTTCTACCTGCTTTCTGGGCTGAGATGGGGAATCGCTGAATTTTGGACTCGGCTGGTGACAAAATGTTCCAAACACACCCCATGCACACCTCCACCGGGGAAGGTGCCAGAAACGAGTTCTGTTGGTAGTTTTTACACTACCCCGGTAGGCAGCTGAAAGGCACCACAAAACTTGTTCTACCTGCTTTCTGGGCTGAGATGGGGAATCGCTGAATTTTGGACTCGGCTGGTGACAAAATGTTCCAAACACACCCCATGCACAACTCCACCGGGGAAGGTGCCAGAAAGGAGTTCTGTTGGTAGTTTTTACACTACCCCGGTAGGCAGCTGAAAGGCACCACAAAACTTGTTCTACCTGCTTTCTGGGCTGAGATGGGGAATCGCTGAATTTTGGACTCGGCTGGTGACAAAATGTTCCAAACACACCCCATGCACAACTCCACCGGGGAAGGTGCCAGAAACGAGTTCTGTTGGTAGTTTTTACACTACCCCGGTAGGCAAGAGAAAGGCACCACAAAACTTGTTCTACCTGCTTTCTGGGCTGAGATGGGGAATCGCTGAATTTTGGACTCGGCTGGTGACAAAATGTTCCAAACACACCCCATGCACAACTCCACCGGGGAAGGTGCCAGAAACGAGTTCTGTTGGTAGTTTTTACACTACCCCGGTAGGCAGCTGAAAGGTACCACAAAACTTGTTCTACCTGCTTTCTGGGCTGAGATGGGGAATCGCTGAATTTTGGACTCGGCTGGTGACAAAATGTTCCAAACACACCCCATGCACAACTCCACCGGGGAAGGTGCCAGAAACGAGTTCTGTTGGTAGTTTTTACACTACCCCGGTAGGCAGCTGAAAGGCACCACAAAACTTGTTCTACCTGCTTTCTGGGCTGAGATGGGGAACAGCTGAGTTTTGGACTCGGCTGGTGACAAAATGTTCCAAACACACCCCATGCACACCTCCACCGGGGAAGGTGCCAGAAAGGAGTTCTGTTGGTAGTTTTTACACTACCCCGGTAGGCAGCTGAAAGGCACCACAAAACTTGTTCTACCTGCTTTCTGGGCTGAGATGGGGAATCGCTGAATTTTGGACTCGGCTGGTGACAAAATGTTCCAAACACACCCCATGCACAACTCCACCGGGGAAGGTGCCAGAAACGAGTTCTGTTGGTAGTTTTTACACTACCCCGGTAGGCAGCTGAAAGGCACCACAAAACTTGTTCTACCTGCTTTCTGGGCTGAGATGGGGAACAGCTGAGTTTTGGACTCGGCTGGTGACAAAATGTTCCAAACACACCCCATGCACACCTCCACCGGGGAAGGTGCCAGAAAGGAGTTCTGTTGGTAGTTTTTACACTACCCCGGTAGGCAGCTGAAAGGCACCACAAAACTTGTTCTACCTGCTTTCTGGGCTGAGATGGGGAATCGCTGATTTTTGGACTCGGCTGGTGACAAAATGTTCCAAACACACCCCATGCACAACTCCACCGGGGAAGGTGCCAGAAACGAGTTCTGTTGGTAGTTTTTACACTACCCCGGTAGGCAGCTGAAAGGCACCACAAAACTTGTTCTACCTGCTTTCTGGGCTGAGATGGGGAATCGCTGAATTTTGGACTCGGCTGGTGACAAAATGTTCCAAACACACCCCATGCACAACTCCACCGGGGAAGGTGCCAGAAACGAGTTCTGTTGGTAGTTTTTACACTACCCCGGTAGGCAGCTGAAAGGCACCATAAAACCGGTTCTACCTGCTTTCTGGGCTGAGATGGGGAATCGCTGAATTTTGGACTCGGCTGGTGACAAAATGTTCCAAACACACCCCATGCACACCTCCACCGGGGAAGGTGCCAGAAACGATTTCTGTTGGTAGTTTTTACACTACCCCGGTAGGCAGCTGAAAGGCACCACAAAACTTGTTCTACCTGCTTTCTGGGCTGAGATGGGGAACGGCTGAATTTTGGACTCGGCTGGTAACAAAATGTTCCAAACACACCCCATGCACAACTCCACCGGGGAAGGTGCCAGAAACGAGTTCTGTTGGTAGTTTTTACACTACCCCGGTAGGCAGCTGAAAGGCACCACAAAACTTGTTCTACCTGCTTTCTGGGCTGAGATGGGGAATCGCTGAATTTTGGACTCGGCTGGTGACAAAATGTTCCAAACACACCCCATGCACAACTCCACCGGGGAAGGTGCCAGAAAGGAGTTCTGTTGGTAGTTTTTACACTACCCCGGTAGGCAGCTGAAAGGCACCACAAAACTTGTTCTACCTGCTTTCTGGGCTGAGATGGGGAATCGCTGAATTTTGGACTCGGCTGGTGACAAAATGTTCCAAACACACCCCATGCACAACTCCACCGGGGAAGGTGCCAGAAACGAGTTCTGTTGGTAGTTTTTACACTACCCCGGTAGGCAGCTGAAAGGCACCACAAAAACTTGTTCTACCTGCTTTCTGGGCTGAGATGGGGAATCGCTGAATTTTGGACTCGGCTGGTGACAAAATGTTCCAAACACACCCCATGCACACCTCCACCGGGGAAGGTGCCAGAAACGAGTTCTGTTGGTAGTTTTTACACTACCCCGGTAGGCAGCTGAAAGGCACCACAAAACTTGTTCTACCTGCTTTCTGGGCTGAGATGGGGAATCGCTGAATTTTGGACTCGGCTGGTGACAAAATGTTCCAAACACACCCCATGCACACCTCCACCGGGGAAGGTGCCAGAAACGAGTTCTGTTGGTAGTTTTTACACTACCTCGGTAGGCAGCTGAAAGGCACCACAAAACTTGTTCTACCTGCTTTCTGGGCTGAGATGGGGAATCGCTGAATTTTGGACTCGGCTGGTGACAAAATGTTCCAAACACACCCCATGCACAACTCCACCGGGGAAGGTGCCAGAAACGATTTCTGTTGGTAGTTTTTACACTACCCCGGTAGGCAGCTGAAAGGCACCACAAAACTTGTTCTACCTGCTTTCTGGGCTGAGATGGGGAATCGCTGAATTTTGGACTCGGCTGCTGACAAAATGTTCCAAACACACCCCATGCACAACTCCACCGGGGAAGGTGCCAGAAACGAGTTCTGTTGGTAGTTTTTACACTACCCCGGTAGGCAAGAGAAAGGCACCACAAAACTTGTTCTACCTGCTTTCTGGGCTGAGATGGGGAATCGCTGAATTTTGGACTCGGCTGGTGACAAAATGTTCCAAACACACCCCATGCACACCTCCACCGGGGAAGGTGCCAGAAACGAGTTCTGTTGGTAGTTTTTACACTACCCCGGTAGGCAGCTGAAAGGCACCATAAAACCGGTTCTACCTGCTTTCTGGGCTGAGATGGGGAATCGCTGAATTTTGGACTCGGCTGGTGACAAAATGTTCCAAACACACCCCATGCACACCTCCACCGGGGAAGGTGCCAGAAAGGAGTTCTGTTGGTAGTTTTTACACTACCCCGGTAGGCAGCTGAAAGGCACCACAAAACTTGTTGTACCTGCTTTCTGGGCTGAGATGGGGAATCGCTGAATTTTGGACTCGGCTGGTGACAAAATGTTCCAAACACACCCCATGCACAACTCCACCGGGGAAGGTGCCAGAAACGAGTTCTGTTGGTAGTTTTTACACTACCCCGGTAGGCAAGAGAAAGGCACCACAAAACTTGTTCTACCTGCTTTCTGGGCTGAGATGGGGAACGGCTGAATTTTGGACTCGGCTGGTAACAAAATGTTCCAAACACACCCCATGCACACCTCCACCGGGGAAGGTGCCAGAAACGAGTTCTGTTGGTAGTTTTTACACTACCCCGGTAGGCAGCTGAAAGGCACCACAAAACTTGTTCTACCTGCTTTCTGGGCTGAGATGGGGAATCGCTGAATTTTGGACTCGGCTGGTGACAAAATGTTCCAAACACACCCCATGCACAACTCCACCGGGGAAGGTGCCAGAAACGAGTTCTGTTGGTAGTTTTTACACTACCCCGGTAGGCAGCTGAAAGGCACCACAAAACTTGTTCTACCTGCTTTCTGGGCTGAGATGGGGAATCGCTGAATTTTGGACTCGGCTGGTGACAAAATGTTCCAAACACACCCCATGCACAACTCCACCGGGGAAGGTGCCAGAAACGAGTTCTGTTGGTAGTTTTTACACTACCCCGGTAGGCAGCTGAAAGGCACCACAAAACTTGTTCTACCTGCTTTCTGGGCTGAGATGGGGAATCGCTGAATTTTGGACTCGGCTGCTGACAAAATGTTCCAAACACACCCCATGCACACCTCCACCGGGGAAGGTGCCAGAAACGAGTTCTGTTGGTAGTTTTTACACTACCCCGGTAGGCAGCTGAAAGGCACCACAAAACTTGTTGTACCTGCTTTCTGGGCTGAGATGGGGAATCGCTGAATTTTGGACTCGGCTGGTGACAAAATGTTCCAAACACACCCCATGCACAACTCCACCGGGGAAGGTGCCAGAAACGAGTTCTGTTGGTAGTTTTTACACTACCCCGGTAGGCAGCTGAAAGGCACCACAAAACTTGTTCTACCTGCTTTCTGGGCTGAGATGGGGAATCGCTGAATTTTGGACTCGGCTGGTGACAAAATGTTCCAAACACACCCCATGCACACCTCCACCGGGGAAGGTGCCAGAAACGAGTTCTGTTGGTAGTTTTTACACTACCCCGGTAGGCAAGAGAAAGGCACCACAAAACTTGTTCTACCTGCTTTCTGGGCTGAGATGGGGAACGGCTGAATTTTGGACTCGGCTGGTAACAAAATGTTCCAAACACACCCCATGCACAACTCCACCGGGGAAGGTGCCAGAAACGAGTTCTGTTGGTAGTTTTTACACTACCCCGGTAGGCAGCTGAAAGGCACCACAAAACTTGTTCTACCTGCTTTCTGGGCTGAGATGGGGAATCGCTGAATTTTGGACTCGGCTGGTGACAAAATGTTCCAAACACACCCCATGCACAACTCCACCGGGGAAGGTGCCAGAAACGAGTTCCGTTGGTAGTTTTTACACTACCCCGGTAGGCAGCTGAAAGGCACCACAAAACTTGTTCTACCTGCTTTCTGGGCTGAGATGGGGAATCGCTGAATTTTGGACTCGGCTGGTGACAAAATGTTCCAAACACACCCCATGCACACCTCCACCGGGGAAGGTGCCAGAAAGGAGTTCTGTTGGTAGTTTTTACACTACCCCGGTAGGCAGCTGAAAGGCACCATAAAACCGGTTCTACCTGCTTTCTGGGCTGAGATGGGGAATCGCTGAATTTTGGACTCGGCTGCTGACAAAATGTTCCAAACACACCCCATGCACACCTCCACCGGGGAAGGTGCCAGAAACGAGTTCTGTTGGTAGTTTTTACACTACCCCGGTAGGCAGCTGAAAGGCACCACAAAACTTGTTCTACCTGCTTTCTGGGCTGAGATGGGGAATCGCTGAATTTTGGACTCGGCTGGTGACAAAATGTTCCAAACACACCCCATGCACAACTCCACCGGGGAAGGTGCCAGACAGGAGTTCTGTTGGTAGTTTTTACACTACCCCGGTAGGCAGCTGAAAGGCACCACAAAAGTTGTTCTACCTGCTTTCTGGGCTGAGATGGGGAATCGCTGAATTTTGGACTCGGCTGGTGACAAAATGTTCCAAACACACCCCATGCACACCTCCACCGGGGAAGGTGCCAGAAACGAGTTCTGTTGGTAGTTTTTACACTACCCCGGTAGGCAGCTGAAAGGCACCACAAAACTTGTTCTACCTGCTTTCTGGGCTGAGATGGGGAATCGCTGAATTTTGGACTCGGCTGGTGACAAAATGTTCCAAACACACCCCATGCACACCTCCACCGGGGAAGGTGCCAGAAAGGAGTTCTGTTGGTAGTTTTTACACTACCCCGGTAGGCAGCTGAAAGGCACCACAAAACTTGTTCTACCTGCTTTCTGGGCTGAGATGGGGAATCGCTGAATTTTGGACTCGGCTGCTGACAAAATGTTCCAAACACACCCCATGCACACCTCCACCGGGGAAGGTGCCAGAAACGAGTTCTGTTGGTAGTTTTTACACTACCCCGGTAGGCAGCTGAAAGGCACCACAAAACTTGTTCTACCTGCTTTCTGGGCTGAGATGGGGAACAGCTGAGTTTTGGACTCGGCTGGTGACAAAATGTTCCAAACACACCCCATGCACACCTCCACCGGGGAAGGTGCCAGAAAGGAGTTCTGTTGGTAGTTTTTACACTACCCCGGTAGGCAGCTGAAAGGCACCACAAAACTTGTTCTACCTGCTTTCTGGGCTGAGATGGGGAATCGCTGAATTTTGGACTCGGCTGGTGACAAAATGTTCCAAACACACCCCATGCACAACTCCACCGGGGAAGGTGCCAGAAACGAGTTCTGTTGGTAGTTTTTACACTACCCCGGTAGGCAGCTGAAAGGCACCACAAAACTTGTTCTACCTGCTTTCTGGGCTGAGATGGGGAACAGCTGAGTTTTGGACTCGGCTGGTGACAAAATGTTCCAAACACACCCCATGCACACCTCCACCGGGGAAGGTGCCAGAAAGGAGTTCTGTTGGTAGTTTTTACACTACCCCGGTAGGCAGCTGAAAGGCACCACAAAACTTGTTCTACCTGCTTTCTGGGCTGAGATGGGGAATCGCTGAATTTTGGACTCGGCTGGTGACAAAATGTTCCAAACACACCCCATGCACAACTCCACCGGGGAAGGTGCCAGAAACGAGTTCTGTTGGTAGTTTTTACACTACCCCGGTAGGCAGCTGAAAGGCACCACAAAACTTGTTCTACCTGCTTTCTGGGCTGAGATGGGGAATCGCTGAATTTTCGACTCGGCTGGTGACAAAATGTTCCAAACACACCCCATGCACAACTCCACCGGGGAAGGTGCCAGAAACGAGTTCTGTTGGTAGTTTTTACACTACCCCGGTAGGCAGCTGAAAGGCACCACAAAACTTGTTGTACCTGCTTTCTGGGCTGAGATGGGGAATCGCTGAATTTTCGACTCGGCTGGTGACAAAATGTTCCAAACACACCCCATGCACACCTCCACCGGGGAAGGTGCCAGAAACGAGTTCTGTTGGTAGTTTTTACACTACCCCGGTAGGCAAGAGAAAGGCACCACAAAACTTGTTCTACCTGCTTTCTGGGCTGAGATGGGGAACGGCAGAATTTTGGACTCGGCTGGTAACAAAATGTTCCAAACACACCCCATGCACAACTCCACCGGGGAAGGTGCCAGAAACGAGTTCTGTTGGTAGTTTTTACACTACCCCGGTAGGCAGCTGAAAGGCACCACAAAACTTGTTCTACCTGCTTTCTGGGCTGAGATGGGGAATAGCTGAATTTTGGACTCGGCTGGTGACAAAATGTTCCAAACACACCCCATGCACAACTCCACCGGGGAAGGTGCCAGAAACGAGTTCTGTTGGTAGTTTTTACACTACCCCGGTAGGCAGCTGAAAGGCACCACAAAACTTGTTCTACCTGCTTTCTGGGCTGAGATGGGGAATCGCTGAATTTTGGACTCGGCTGCTGACAAAATGTTCCAAACACACCCCATGCACAACTCCACCGGGGAAGGTGCCAGAAACGAGTTCTGTTGGTAGTTTTTACACTACCCCGGTAGGCAGCTGAAAGGCACCATAAAACCGGTTCTACCTGCTTTCTGGGCTGAGATGGGGAATCGCTGAATTTTGGACTCGGCTGCTGACAAAATGTTCCAAACACACCCCATGCACACCTCCACCGGGGAAGGTGCCAGAAACGAGTTCTGTTGGTAGTTTTTACACTACCCCGGTAGGCAGCTGAAAGGCACCATAAAACCGGTTCTACCTGCTTTCTGGGCTGAGATGGGGAATCGCTGAATTTTGGACTCGGCTGCTGACAAAATGTTCCAAACACACCCCATGCACAACTCCACCGGGGAAGGTGCCAGAAACGAGTTCTGTTGGTAGTTTTTACACTACCCCGGTAGGCAGCTGAAAGGCACCACAAAACTTGTTCTACCTGCTTTCTGGGCTGAGATGGGGAATCGCTGAATTTTGGACTCGGCTGGTGACAAAATGTTCCAAACACACCCCATGCACACCTCCACCGGGGAAGGTGCCAGAAACGAGTTCTGTTGGTAGTTTTTACACTACCCCGGTAGGCAGCTGAAAGGCACCACAAAACTTGTTCTACCTGCTTTCTGGGCTGAGATGGGGAATCGCTGAATTTTGGACTCGGCTGGTGACAAAATGTTCCAAACACACCCCATGCACAACTCCACCGGGGAAGGTGCCAGAAAGGAGTTCTGTTGGTAGTTTTTACAGTACCCCGGTAGGCAGCTGAAAGGCACCACAAAACTTGTTCTACCTGCTTTCTGGGCTGAGATGGGGAATCGCTGAATTTTGGACTCGGCTGCTGACAAAATGTTCCAAACACACCCCATGCACACCTCCACCGGGGAAGGTGCCAGAAACGAGTTCTGTTGGTAGTTTTTACACTACCCCGGTAGGCAGCTGAAAGGCACCACAAAACTTGTTGTACCTGCTTTCTGGGCTGAGATGGGGAATCACTGAATTTTGGACTCGGCTGGTGACAAAATGTTCCAAACACACCCCATGCACAACTCCACCGGGGAAGGTGCCAGAAACGAGTTCTGTTGGTAGTTTTTACACTACCCCGGTAGGCAGCTGAAAGGCACCACAAAACTTGTTCTACCTGCTTTCTGGGCTGAGATGGGGAATCGCTGAATTTTGGACTCGGCTGGTGACAAAATGTTCCAAACACACCCCATGCACAACTCCACCGGGGAAGGTGCCAGAAACGAGTTCTGTTGGTAGTTTTTACACTACCCCGGTAGGCAGCTGAAAGGCACCACAAAACTTGTTCTACCTGCTTTCTGGGCTGAGATGGGGAATCGCTGAATTTTGGACTCGGCTGCTGACAAAATGTTCCAAACACACCCCATGCACACCTCCACCGGGGAAGGTGCCAGAAACGAGTTCTGTTGGTAGTTTTTACACTACCCCGGTAGGCAGCTGAAAGGCACCACAAAACTTGTTCTACCTGCTTTCTGGGCTGAGATGGGGAATCGCTGAATTTTGGACTCGGCTGGTGACAAAATGTTCCAAACACACCCCATGCACAACTCCACCGGGGAAGGTGCCAGAAACGATTTCTGTTGGTAGTTTTTACACTACCCCGGTAGGCAGCTGAAAGGCACCACAAAACTTGTTCTACCTGCTTTCTGGGCTGAGATGGGGAATCGCTGAATTTTGGACTCGGCTGCTGACAAAATGTTCCAAACACACCCCATGCACACCTCCACCGGGGAAGGTGCCAGAAACGAGTTCCGTTGGTAGTTTTTACACTACCCCGGTAGGCAGCTGAAAGGCACCACAAAACTTGTTCTACCTGCTTTCTGGGCTGAGATGGGGAATCGCTGAATTTTGGACTCGGCTGGTGACAAAATGTTCCAAACACACCCCATGCACACCTCCACCGGGGAAGGTGCCAGAAAGGAGTTCTGTTGGTAGTTTTTACACTACCCCGGTAGGCAGCTGAAAGGCACCATAAAACCGGTTCTACCTGCTTTCTGGGCTGAGATGGGGAATCGCTGAATTTTGGACTCGGCTGGTGACAAAATGTTCCAAACACACCCCATGCACACCTCCACCGGGGAAGGTGCCAGAAACGAGTTCTGTTGGTAGTTTTTACACTACCCCGGTAGGCAGCTGAAAGGCACCACAAAACTTGTTCTACCTGCTTTCTGGGCTGAGATGGGGAATCGCTGAATTTTGGACTCGGCTGCTGACAAAATGTTCCAAACACACCCCATGCACAACTCCACCGGGGAAGGTGCCAGAAAGGAGTTCTGTTGGTAGTTTTTACACTACCCCGGTAGGCAGCTGAAAGGCACCACAAAACTTGTTCTACCTGCTTTCTGGGCTGAGATGGGGAATCGCTGAATTTTGGACTCGGCTGGTGACAAAATGTTCCAAACACACCCCATGCACACCTCCACCGGGGAAGGTGCCAGAAACGAGTTCTGTTGGTAGTTTTTACACTACCCCGGTAGGCAAGAGAAAGGCACCACAAAACTTGTTCTACCTGCTTTCTGGGCTGAGATGGGGAACAGCTGAATTTTGGACTCGGCTGGTAACAAAATGTTCCAAACACACCCCATGCACACCTCCACCGGGGAAGGTGCCAGAAACGAGTTCTGTTGGTAGTTTTTACACTACCCCGGTAGGCAGCTGAAAGGCACCACAAAACTTGTTCTACCTGCTTTCTGGGCTGAGATGGGGAATCGCTGAATTTTGGACTCGGCTGCTGACAAAATGTTCCAAACACACCCCATGCACACCTCCACCGGGGAAGGTGCCAGAAACGATTTCTGTTGGTAGTTTTTACACTACCCCGGTAGGCAGCTGAAAGGCACCACAAAACTTGTTCTACCTGCTTTCTGGGCTGAGATGGGGAATCGCTGAATTTTGGACTCGGCTGGTGAAAAAATGTTCCAAACACACCCCATGCACAACTCCACCGGGGAAGGTGCCAGAAACGAGTTCTGTTGGTAGTTTTTACACTACCCCGGTAGGCAGCTGAAAGGCACCACAAAACTTGTTCTACCTGCTTTCTGGGCTGAGATGGGGAATCGCTGAATTTTGGACTCGGCTGCTGACAAAATGTTCCAAACACACCCCATGCACACCTCCACCGGGGAAGGTGCCAGAAAGGAGTTCTGTTGGTAGTTTTTACACTACCCCGGTAGGCAGCTGAAAGGCACCACAAAACTTGTTCTACCTGCTTTCTGGGCTGAGATGGGGAATCGCTGAATTTTGGACTCGGCTGGTGACAAAATGTTCCAAACACACCCCATGCACACCTCCACCGGGGAAGGTGCCAGAAAGGAGTTCTGTTGGTAGTTTTTACACTACCCCGGTAGGCAGCTGAAAGGCACCACAAAACTTGTTCTACCTGCTTTCTGGGCTGAGATGGGGAATCGCTGAATTTTGGACTCGGCTGGTGACAAAATGTTCCAAACACACCCCATGCACACCTCCACCGGGGAAGGTGCCAGAAACGAGTTCTGTTGGTAGTTTTTACACTACCCCGGTAGGCAAGAGAAAGGCACCACAAAACTTGTTCTACCTGCTTTCTGGGCTGAGATGGGGAACGGCTGAATTTTGGACTCGGCTGGTAACAAAATGTTCCAAACACACCCCATGCACAACTCCACCGGGGAAGGTGCCAGAAACGAGTTCTGTTGGTAGTTTTTACACTACCCCGGTAGGCAGCTGAAAGGCACCACAAAACTTGTTCTACCTGCTTTCTGGGCTGAGATGGGGAATCGCTGAATTTTGGACTCGGCTGGTGACAAAATGTTCCAAACACACCCCATGCACACCTCCACCGGGGAAGGTGCCAGAAAGGAGTTCTGTTGGTAGTTTTTACACTACCCCGGTAGGCAGCTGAAAGGCACCACAAAACTTGTTCTACCTGCTTTCTGGGCTGAGATGGGGAATCGCTGAATTTTGGACTCGGCTGGTGACAAAATGTTCCAAACACACCCCATGCACACCTCCACCGGGGAAGGTGCCAGAAACGAGTTCTGTTGGTAGTTTTTACACTACCCCGGTAGGCAAGAGAAAGGCACCACAAAACTTGTTCTACCTGCTTTCTGGGCTGAGATGGGGAACGGCTGAATTTTGGACTCGGCTGGTAACAAAATGTTCCAAACACACCCCATGCACAACTCCACCGGGGAAGGTGCCAGAAACGAGTTCTGTTGGTAGTTTTTACACTACCCCGGTAGGCAGCTGAAAGGCACCACAAAACTTGTTCTACCTGCTTTCTGGGCTGAGATGGGGAATCGCTGAATTTTGGACTCGGCTGGTGACAAAATGTTCCAAACACACCCCATGCACAACTCCACCGGGGAAGGTGCCAGAAACGAGTTCCGTTGGTAGTTTTTACACTACCCCGGTAGGC
The DNA here is from genome assembly GCF_023638135.1 of Falco biarmicus. Classification (NCBI taxonomy): domain Eukaryota; kingdom Metazoa; phylum Chordata; class Aves; order Falconiformes; family Falconidae; genus Falco; species Falco biarmicus. The sequence goes on from NW_026611800.1 coordinate 124,762, forward strand.
AGCTGAAAGGCACCACAAAACTTGTTCTACCTGCTTTCTGGGCTGAGATGGGGAATCACTGAATTTTGGACTCGGCTGGTGACAAAATGTTCCAAACACACCCCATGCACACCTCCACCGGGGAAGGTGCCAGAAACGAGTTCTGTTGGTAGTTTTTACACTACCCCGGTAGGCAGCTGAAAGGCACCATAAAACCGGTTCTACCTGCTTTCTGGGCTGAGATGGGGAATCGCTGAATTTTGGACTCGGCTGGTGACAAAATGTTCCAAACACACCCCATGCACAACTCCACCGGGGAAGGTGCCAGAAACGATTTCTGTTGGTAGTTTTTACACTACCCCGGTAGGCAGCTGAAAGGCACCACAAAACTTGTTCTACCTGCTTTCTGGGCTGAGATGGGGAATCGCTGAATTTTGGACTCGGCTGGTGACAAAATGTTCCAAACACACCCCATGCACAACTCCACCGGGGAAGGTGCCAGAAACGATTTCTGTTGGTAGTTTTTACACTACCCCGGTAGGCAGCTGAAAGGCACCACAAAACTTGTTCTACCTGCTTTCTGGGCTGAGATGGGGAATCGCTGAATTTTGGACTCGGCTGCTGACAAAATGTTCCAAACACACCCCATGCACACCTCCACCGGGGAAGGTGCCAGAAACGAGTTCCGTTGGTAGTTTTTACACTACCCCGGTAGGCAGCTGAAAGGCACCACAAAACTTGTTCTACCTGCTTTCTGGGCTGAGATGGGGAATCGCTGAATTTTGGACTCGGCTGGTGACAAAATGTTCCAAACACACCCCATGCACAACTCCACCGGGGAAGGTGCCAGAAACGAGTTCTGTTGGTAGTTTTTACACTACCCCGGTAGGCAGCTGAAAGGCACCATAAAACCGGTTCTACCTGCTTTCTGGGCTGAGATGGGGAATCGCTGAATTTTGGACTCGGCTGGTGACAAAATGTTCCAAACACACCCCATGCACACCTCCACCGGGGAAGGTGCCAGAAACGAGTTCTGTTGGTAGTTTTTACACTACCCCGGTAGGCAGCTGAAAGGCACCACAAAACTTGTTCTACCTGCTTTCTGGGCTGAGATGGGGAATCGCTGAATTTTGGACTCGGCTGGTGACAAAATGTTCCAAACACACCCCATGCACAACTCCACCGGGGAAGGTGCCAGAAACGAGTACTGTTGGTAGTTTTTACACTACCCCGGTAGGCAGCTGAAAGGCACCACAAAACTTGTTCTACCTGCTTTCTGGGCTGAGATGGGGAATCGCTGAATTTTGGACTCGGCTGGTGACAAAATGTTCCAAACACACCCCATGCACAACTCCACCGGGGAAGGTGCCAGAAACGAGTTCTGTTGGTAGTTTTTACACTACCCCGGTAGGCAGCTGAAAGGCACCACAAAACTTGTTCTACCTGCTTTCTGGGCTGAGATGGGGAATCGCTGAATTTTGGACTCGGCTGGTGACAAAATGTTCCAAACACACCCCATGCACAACTCCACCGGGGAAGGTGCCAGAAACGAGTTCTGTTGGTAGTTTTTACACTACCCCGGTAGGCAGCTGAAAGGCACCACAAAACTTGTTCTACCTGCTTTCTGGGCTGAGATGGGGAATCGCTGAATTTTGGACTCGGCTGGTGACAAAATGTTCCAAACACACCCCATGCACACCTCCACCGGGGAAGGTGCCAGAAACGAGTTCTGTTGGTAGTTTTTACACTACCCCGGTAGGCAGCTGAAAGGCACCACAAAACTTGTTCTACCTGTTTTCTGGGCTGAGATGGGGAATCGCTGAATTTTGGACTCGGCTGGTGACAAAATGTTCCAAACACACCCCATGCACAACTCCACCGGGGAAGGTGCCAGAAACGAGTTCTGTTGGTAGTTTTTACACTACCCCGGTAGGCAGCTGAAAGGCACCACAAAACTTGTTCTACCTGCTTTCTGGGCTGAGATGGGGAACAGCTGAGTTTTGGACTCGGCTGGTGACAAAATGTTCCAAACACACCCCATGCACACCTCCACCGGGGAAGGTGCCAGAAAGGAGTTCTGTTGGTAGTTTTTACACTACCCCGGTAGGCAGCTGAAAGGCACCACAAAACTTGTTGTACCTGCTTTCTGGGCTGAGATGGGGAATCGCTGAATTTTGGACTCGGCTGGTGACAAAATGTTCCAAACACACCCCATGCACACCTCCACCGGGGAAGGTGCCAGAAAGGAGTTCTGTTGGTAGTTTTTACACTACCCCGGTAGGCAGCTGAAAGGCACCACAAAACTTGTTCTACCTGCTTTCTGGGCTGAGATGGGGAATCGCTGAATTTTGGACTCGGCTGGTGACAAAATGTTCCAAACACAACCCATGCACACCTCCACCGGGGAAGGTGCCAGAAACGAGTTCTGTTGGTAGTTTTTACACTACCCCGGTAGGCAGCTGAAAGGCACCACAAAACTTGTTCTACCTGCTTTCTGGGCTGAGATGGGGAACGGCTGAATTTTGGACTCGGCTGGTAACAAAATGTTCCAAACACACCCCATGCACAACTCCACCGGGGAAGGTGCCAGAAACGAGTTCTGTTGGTAGTTTTTACACTACCCCGGTAGGCAGCTGAAAGGCACCACAAAACTTGTTCTACCTGCTTTCTGGGCTGAGATGGGGAATCGCTGAATTTTGGACTCGGCTGGTGACAAAATGTTCCAAACACACCCCATGCACAACTCCACCGGGGAAGGTGCCAGAAACGAGTTCTGTTGGTAGTTTTTACACTACCCCGGTAGGCAGCTGAAAGGCACCACAAAACTTGTTCTACCTGCTTTCTGGGCTGAGATGGGGAATCGCTGAATTTTGGACTCGGCTGGTGACAAAATGTTCCAAACACACCCCATGCACAACTCCACCGGGGAAGGTGCCAGAAAGGAGTTCTGTTGGTAGTTTTTACACTACCCCGGTAGGCAGCTGAAAGGCACCACAAAACTTGTTGTACCTGCTTTCTGGGCTGAGATGGGGAATCGCTGAATTTTGGACTCGGCTGGTGACAAAATGTTCCAAACACACCCCATGCACACCTCCACCGGGGAAGGTGCCAGAAACGAGTTCTGTTGGTAGTTTTTACACTACCCCGGTAGGCAAGAGAAAGGCACCACAAAACTTGTTCTACCTGCTTTCTGGGCTGAGATGGGGAACGGCTGAATTTTGGACTCGGCTGGTAACAAAATGTTCCAAACACACCCCATGCACAACTCCACCGGGGAAGGTGCCAGAAACGAGTTCTGTTGGTAGTTTTTACACTACCCCGGTAGGCAGCTGAAAGGCACCACAAAACTTGTTCTACCTGCTTTCTGGGCTGAGATGGGGAATCGCTGAATTTTGGACTCGGCTGGTGACAAAATGTTCCAAACACACCCCATGCACAACTCCACCGGGGAAGGTGCCAGAAACGAGTTCTGTTGGTAGTTTTTACACTACCCCGGTAGGCAGCTGAAAGGCACCACAAAACTTGTTCTACCTGCTTTCTGGGCTGAGATGGGGAATCGCTGAATTTTGGACTCGGCTGCTGACAAAATGTTCCAAACACACCCCATGCACAACTCCACCGGGGAAGGTGCCAGAAACGAGTTCTGTTGGTAGTTTTTACACTACCCCGGTAGGCAGCTGAAAGGCACCACAAAACTTGTTCTACCTGCTTTCTGGGCTGAGATGGGGAATCGCTGAATTTTGGACTCGGCTGCTGACAAAATGTTCCAAACACACCCCATGCACACCTCCACCGGGGAAGGTGCCAGAAAGGAGTTCTGTTGGTAGTTTTTACACTACCCCGGTAGGCAGCTGAAAGGCACCACAAAACTTGTTCTACCTGCTTTCTGGGCTGAGATGGGGAATCGCTGAATTTTGGACTCGGCTGGTGACAAAATGTTCCAAACACACCCCATGCACAACTCCACCGGGGAAGGTGCCAGAAACGATTTCTGTTGGTAGTTTTTACACTACCCCGGTAGGCAGCTGAAAGGCACCACAAAACTTGTTCTACCTGCTTTCTGGGCTGAGATGGGGAATCGCTGAATTTTGGACTCGGCTGCTGACAAAATGTTCCAAACACACCCCATGCACACCTCCACCGGGGAAGGTGCCAGAAACGAGTTCTGTTGGTAGTTTTTACACTACCCTGGTAGGCAGCTGAAAGGCACCACAAAACTTGTTCTACCTGCTTTCTGGGCTGAGATGGGGAATCGCTGAATTTTGGACTCGGCTGGTGACAAAATGTTCCAAACACACCCCATGCACACCTCCACCGGGGAAGGTGCCAGAAAGGAGTTCTGTTGGTAGTTTTTACACTACCCCGGTAGGCAGCTGAAAGGCACCATAAAACCGGTTCTACCTGCTTTCTGGGCTGAGATGGGGAATCGCTGAATTTTGGACTCGGCTGCTGACAAAATGGTCCAAACACACCCCATGCACACCTCCACCGGGGAAGGTGCCAGAAACGAGTTCCGTTGGTAGTTTTTACACTACCCCGGTAGGCAGCTGAAAGGCACCACAAAACTTGTTCTACCTGCTTTCTGGGCTGAGATGGGGAATCGCTGAATTTTGGACTCGGCTGGTGACAAAATGTTCCAAACACACCCCATGCACACCTCCACCGGGGAAGGTGCCAGAAACGAGTTCTGTTGGTAGTTTTTACACTACCCCGGTAGGCAGCTGAAAGGCACCATAAAACCGGTTCTACCTGCTTTCTGGGCTGAGATGGGGAATCGCTGAATTTTGGACTCGGCTGGTGACAAAATGTTCCAAACACACCCCATGCACACCTCCACCGGGGAAGGTGCCAGAAACGAGTTCTGTTGGTAGTTTTTACACTACCCCGGTAGGCAGCTGAAAGGCACCACAAAACTTGTTCTACCTGCTTTCTGGGCTGAGATGGGGAATCGCTGAATTTTGGACTCGGCTGGTGACAAAATGTTCCAAACACACCCCATGCACACCTCCACCGGGGAAGGTGCCAGAAACGAGTTCTGTTGGTAGTTTTTACACTACCCCGGTAGGCAAGAGAAAGGCACCACAAAACTTGTTCTACCTGCTTTCTGGGCTGAGATGGGGAACGGCTGAATTTTGGACTCGGCTGGTAACAAAATGTTCCAAACACACCCCATGCACAACTCCACCGGGGAAGGTGCCAGAAACGAGTTCTGTTGGTAGTTTTTACACTACCCCGGTAGGCAGCTGAAAGGCACCACAAAACTTGTTCTACCTGCTTTCTGGGCTGAGATGGGGAATCGCTGAATTTTGGACTCGGCTGGTGACAAAATGTTCCAAACACACCCCATGCACACCTCCACCGGGGAAGGTGCCAGAAACGAGTTCTGTTGGTAGTTTTTACACTACCCCGGTAGGCAGCTGAAAGGCACCACAAAACTTGTTCTACCTGCTTTCTGGGCTGAGATGGGGAATCGCTGAATTTGGACTCGGCTGGTGACAAAATGTTCCAAACACACCCCATGCACACCTCCACCGGGGAAGGTGCCAGAAACGAGTTCTGTTGGTAGTTTTTACACTACCCCGGTAGGCAAGAGAAAGGCACCACAAAACTTGTTGTACCTGCTTTCTGGGCTGAGATGGGGAACGGCTGAATTTTGGACTCGGCTGGTAACAAAATGTTCCAAACACACCCCATGCACAACTCCACCGGGGAAGGTGCCAGAAACGAGTTCTGTTGGTAGTTTTTACACTACCCCGGTAGGCAGCTGAAAGGCACCACAAAACTTGTTCTACCTGCTTTCTGGGCTGAGATGGGGAATCGCTGAATTTTGGACTCGGCTGGTGACAAAATGTTCCAAACACACCCCATGCACACCTCCACCGGGGAAGGTGCCAGAAAGGAGTTCTGTTGGTAGTTTTTACACTACCCCGGTAGGCAGCTGAAAGGCACCACAAAACTTGTTGTACCTGCTTTCTGGGCTGAGATGGGGAATCGCTGAATTTTGGACTCGGCTGGTGACAAAATGTTCCAAACACACCCCATGCACACCTCCACCGGGGAAGGTGCCAGAAACGAGTTCTGTTGGTAGTTTTTACACTACCCCGGTAGGCAGCTGAAAGGCACCACAAAACTTGTTCTACCTGCTTTCTGGGCTGAGATGGGGAATCGCTGAATTTTGGACTCGGCTGGTGACAAAATGTTCTAAACACACCCCATGCACAACTCCACCGGGGAAGGTGCCAGAAACGATTTCTGTTGGTAGTTTTTACACTACCCCGGTAGGCAGCTGAAAGGCACCACAAAACTTGTTCTACCTGCTTTCTGGGCTGAGATGGGGAATCGCTGAATTTTGGACTCGGCTGGTGACAAAATGTTCCAAACACACCCCATGCACACCTCCACCGGGGAAGGTGCCAGAAACGAGTTCCGTTGGTAGTTTTTACACTACCCCGGTAGGCAGCTGAAAGGCACCACAAAACTTGTTCTACCTGCTTTCTGGGCTGAGATGGGGAATCGCTGAATTTTGGACTCGGCTGGTGACAAAATGTTCCAAACACACCCCATGCACACCTCCACCGGGGAAGGTGCCAGAAAGGAGTTCTGTTGGTAGTTTTTACACTACCCCGGTAGGCAGCTGAAAGGCACCATAAACCGGTTCTACCTGCTTTCTGGGCTGAGATGGGGAATCGCTGAATTTTGGACTCGGCTGGTGACAAAATGTTCCAAACACACCCCATGCACACCTCCACCGGGGAAGGTGCCAGAAACGAGTTCTGTTGGTAGTTTTTACACTACCCCGGTAGGCAGCTGAAAGGCACCACAAAACTTGTTCTACCTGCTTTCTGGGCTGAGATGGGGAATCGCTGAATTTTGGACTCGGCTGGTGACAAAATGTTCCAAACACACCCCATGCACAACTCCACCGGGGAAGGTGCCAGAAAGGAGTTCTGTTGGTAGTTTTTACACTACCCCGGTAGGCAGCTGAAAGGCACCACAAAACTTGTTCTACCTGCTTTCTGGGCTGAGATGGGGAATCGCTGAATTTTGGACTCGGCTGGTGACAAAATGTTCCAAACACACCCCATGCACACCTCCACCGGGGAAGGTGCCAGAAACGAGTTCTGTTGGTAGTTTTTACACTACCCCGGTAGGCAAGAGAAAGGCACCACAAAACTTGTTCTACCTGCTTTCTGGGCTGAGATGGGGAACAGCTGAATTTTGGACTCGGCTGGTAACAAAATGTTCCAAACACACCCCATGCACACCTCCACCGGGGAAGGTGCCAGAAACGAGTTCTGTTGGTAGTTTTTACACTACCCCGGTAGGCAGCTGAAAGGCACCACAAAACTTGTTCTACCTGCTTTCTGGGCTGAGATGGGGAATCGCTGAATTTTGGACTCGGCTGCTGACAAAATGTTCCAAACACACCCCATGCACACCTCCACCGGGGAAGGTGCCAGAAACGATTTCTGTTGGTAGTTTTTACACTACCCCGGTAGGCAGCTGAAAGGCACCACAAAACTGTTCTACCTGCTTTCTGGGCTGAGATGGGGAATCGCTGAATTTTGGACTCGGCTGGTGACAAAATGTTCCAAACACACCCCATGCACAACTCCACCGGGGAAGGTGCCAGAAACGAGTTCTGTTGGTAGTTTTTACACTACCCCGGTAGGCAGCTGAAAGGCACCACAAAACTTGTTCTACCTGCTTTCTGGGCTGAGATGGGGAATCGCTGAATTTTGGACTCGGCTGCTGACAAAATGTTCCAAACACACCCCATGCACACCTCCACCGGGGAAGGTGCCAGAAACGAGTTCTGTTGGTAGTTTTTACACTACCCCGGTAGGCAGCTGAAAGGCACCACAAAACTTGTTGTACCTGCTTTCTGGGCTGAGATGGGGAATCGCTGAATTTTGGACTCGGCTGCTGACAAAATGTTCCAAACACACCCCATGCACACCTCCACCGGGAAGGTGCCAGAAAGGAGTTCTGTTGGTAGTTTTTACACTACCCCGGTAGGCAGCTGAAAGGCACCACAAAACTTGTTCTACCTGCTTTCTGGGCTGAGATGGGGAATCGCTGAATTTTGGACTCGGCTGGTGACAAAATGTTCCAAACACACCCCATGCACACCTCCACCGGGGAAGGTGCCAGAAAGGAGTTCTGTTGGTAGTTTTTACACTACCCCGGTAGGCAGCTGAAAGGCACCACAAAACTTGTTCTACCTGCTTTCTGGGCTGAGATGGGGAATCGCTGAATTTTGGACTCGGCTGGTGACAAAATGTTCCAAACACACCCCATGCACACCTCCACCGGGGAAGGTGCCAGAAACGAGTTCTGTTGGTAGTTTTTACACTACCCCGGTAGGCAAGAGAAAGGCACCACAAAACTTGTTCTACCTGCTTTCTGGGCTGAGATGGGGAACGGCTGAATTTTGGACTCGGCTGGTAACAAAATGTTCCAAACACACCCCATGCACACCTCCACCGGGGAAGGTGCCAGAAACGAGTTCTGTTGGTAGTTTTTACACTACCCCGGTAGGCAGCTGAAAGGCACCACAAAACTTGTTCTACCTGCTTTCTGGGCTGAGATGGGGAATCGCTGAATTTTGGACTCGGCTGGTGACAAAATGTTCCAAACACACCCCATGCACAACTCCACCGGGGAAGGTGCCAGAAACGAGTTCTGTTGGTAGTTTTTACACTACCCCGGTAGGCAGCTGAAAGGCACCACAAAACTTGTTCTACCTGCTTTCTGGGCTGAGATGGGGAATCGCTGAATTTTGGACTCGGCTGGTGACAAAATGTTCCAAACACACCCCATGCACACCTCCACCGGGGAAGGTGCCAGAAACGAGTTCTGTTGGTAGTTTTTACACTACCCCGGTAGGCAAGAGAAAGGCACCACAAAACTTGTTGTACCTGCTTTCTGGGCTGAGATGGGGAACGGCTGAATTTTGGACTCGGCTGGTAACAAAATGTTCCAAACACACCCCATGCACAACTCCACCGGGGAAGGTGCCAGAAACGAGTTCTGTTGGTAGTTTTTACACTACCCCGGTAGGCAGCTGAAAGGCACCACAAAACTTGTTCTACCTGCTTTCTGGGCTGAGATGGGGAATCGCTGAATTTTGGACTCGGCTGGTGACAAAATGTTTCCAAACACACCCCATGCACAACTCCACCGGGGAAGGTGCCAGAAACGAGTTCTGTTGGTAGTTTTTACACTACCCCGGTAGGCAGCTGAAAGGCACCACAAAACTTGTTGTACCTGCTTTCTGGGCTGAGATGGGGAATCGCTGAATTTTGGACTCGGCTGGTGACAAAATGTTCCAAACACACCCCATGCACACCTCCACCGGGGAAGGTGCCAGAAACGAGTTCTGTTGGTAGTTTTTACACTACCCCGGTAGGCAGCTGAAAGGCACCACAAAACTTGTTCTACCTGCTTTCTGGGCTGAGATGGGGAATCGCTGAATTTTGGACTCGGCTGGTGACAAAATGTTCCAAACACACCCCATGCACAACTCCACCGGGGAAGGTGCCAGAAACGATTTCTGTTGGTAGTTTTTACACTACCCCGGTAGGCAGCTGAAAGGCACCACAAAACTTGTTCTACCTGCTTTCTGGGCTGAGATGGGGAATCGCTGAATTTTGGACTCGGCTGCTGACAAAATGTTCCAAACACACCCCATGCACACCTCCACCGGGGAAGGTGCCAGAAACGAGTTCCGTTGGTAGTTTTTACACTACCCCGGTAGGCAGCTGAAAGGCACCACAAAACTTGTTCTACCTGCTTTCTGGGCTGAGATGGGGAATCGCTGAATTTTGGACTCGGCTGGTGACAAAATGTTCCAAACACACCCCATGCACACCTCCACCGGGGAAGGTGCCAGAAAGGAGTTCTGTTGGTAGTTTTTACACTACCCCGGTAGGCAGCTGAAAGGCACCATAAAACCGGTTTCTACCTGCTTTCTGGGCTGAGATGGGGAATCGCTGAATTTTGGACTCGGCTGGTGACAAAATGTTCCAAACACACCCCATGCACACCTCCACCGGGGAAGGTGCCAGAAACGAGTTCTGTTGGTAGTTTTTACACTACCCCGGTAGGCAGCTGAAAGGCACCACAAAACTTGTTCTACCTGCTTTCTGGGCTGAGATGGGGAATCGCTGAATTTTGGACTCGGCTGGTGACAAAATGTTCCAAACACACCCCATGCACAACTCCACCGGGGAAGGTGCCAGAAAGGAGTTCTGTTGGTAGTTTTTACACTACCCCGGTAGGCAGCTGAAAGGCACCACAAAACTTGTTCTACCTGCTTTCTGGGCTGAGATGGGGAATCGCTGAATTTTGGACTCGGCTGGTGACAAAATGTTCCAAACACACCCCATGCACACCTCCACCGGGGAAGGTGCCAGAAACGAGTTCTGTTGGTAGTTTTTACACTACCCCGGTAGGCAAGAGAAAGGCACCACAAAACTTGTTCTACCTGCTTTCTGGGCTGAGATGGGGAACAGCTGAATTTTGGACTCGGCTGGTAACAAAATGTTCCAAACACACCCCATGCACACCTCCACCGGGGAAGGTGCCAGAAACGAGTTCTGTTGGTAGTTTTTACACTACCCCGGTAGGCAGCTGAAAGGCACCACAAAACTTGTTCTACCTGCTTTCTGGGCTGAGATGGGGAATCGCTGAATTTTGGACTCGGCTGCTGACAAAATGTTCCAAACACACCCCATGCACACCTCCACCGGGGAAGGTGCCAGAAACGAGTTCTGTTGGTAGTTTTTACACTACCCCGGTAGGCAGCTGAAAGGCACCACAAAACTTGTTCTACCTGCTTTCTGGGCTGAGATGGGGAATCGCTGAATTTTGGACTCGGCTGGTGACAAAATGTTCCAAACACACCCCATGCACAACTCCACCGGGGAAGGTGCCAGAAACGAGTTCTGTTGGTAGTTTTTACACTACCCCGGTAGGCAGCTGAAAGGCACCACAAAACTTGTTCTACCTGCTTTCTGGGCTGAGATGGGGAATCGCTGAATTTTGGACTCGGCTGCTGACAAAATGTTCCAAACACACCCCATGCACACCTCCACCGGGGAAGGTGCCAGAAACGAGTTCTGTTGGTAGTTTTTACACTACCCCGGTAGGCAGCTGAAAGGCACCACAAAACTTGTTGTACCTGCTTTCTGGGCTGAGATGGGGAATCGCTGAATTTTGGACTCGGCTGCTGACAAAATGTTCCAAACACACCCCATGCACACCTCCACCGGGGAAGGTGCCAGAAAGGAGTTCTGTTGGTAGTTTTTACACTACCCCGGTAGGCAGCTGAAAGGCACCACAAAACTTGTTCTACCTGCTTTCTGGGCTGAGATGGGGAATCGCTGAATTTTGGACTCGGCTGGTGACAAAATGTTCCAAACACACCCCATGCACACCTCCACCGGGGAAGGTGCCAGAAAGGAATTCTGTTGGTAGTTTTTACACTACCCCGGTAGGCAGCTGAAAGGCACCACAAAACTTGTTCTACCTGCTTTCTGGGCTGAGATGGGGAATCGCTGAATTTTGGACTCGGCTGGTGACAAAATGTTCCAAACACACCCCATGCACACCTCCACCGGGGAAGGTGCCAGAAACGAGTTCTGTTGGTAGTTTTTACACTACCCCGGTAGGCAAGAGAAAGGCACCACAAAACTTGTTCTACCTGCTTTCTGGGCTGAGATGGGGAACGGCTGAATTTTGGACTCGGCTGGTAACAAAATGTTCCAAACACACCCCATGCACAACTCCACCGGGGAAGGTGCCAGAAACGAGTTCTGTTGGTAGTTTTTACACTACCCCGGTAGGCAGCTGAAAGGCACCACAAAACTTGTTCTACCTGCTTTCTGGGCTGAGATGGGTAATCGCTGAATTTTGGACTCGGCTGGTGACAAAATGTTCCAAACACACCCCATGCACAACTCCACCGGGGAAGGTGCCAGAAACGAGTTCTGTTGGTAGTTTTTACACTACCCCGGTAGGCAGCTGAAAGGCACCACAAAACTTGTTCTACCTGCTTTCTGGGCTGAGATGGGGAATCGCTGAATTTTGGACTCGGCTGGTGACAAAATGTTCCAAACACACCCCATGCACAACTCCACCGGGGAAGGTGCCAGAAACGAGTTCTGTTGGTAGTTTTTACACTACCCCGGTAGGCAGCTGAAAGGCACCACAAAACTTGTTCTACCTGCTTTCTGGGCTGAGATGGGGAATCGCTGAATTTTGGACTCGGCTGCTGACAAAATGTTCCAAACACACCCCATGCACACCTCCACCGGGGAAGGTGCCAGAAAGGAGTTCTGTTGGTAGTTTTTACACTACCCCGGTAGGCAGCTGAAAGGCACCACAAAACTTGTTCTACCTGCTTTCTGGGCTGAGATGGGGAATCGCTGAATTTTGGACTCGGCTGGTGACAAAATGTTCCAAACACACCCCATGCACAACTCCACCGGGGAAGGTGCCAGAAACGAGTTCTGTTGGTAGTTTTTACACTACCCCGGTAGGCAGCTGAAAGGCACCACAAAACTTGTTCTACCTGCTTTCTGGGCTGAGATGGGGAATCGCTGAATTTTGGACTCGGCTGGTGACAAAATGTTCCAAACACACCCCATGCACACCTCCACCGGGGAAGGTGCCAGAAACGAGTTCTGTTGGTAGTTTTTACACTACCCCGGTAGGCAGCTGAAAGGCACCACAAAACTTGTTCTACCTGCTTTCTGGGCTGAGATGGGGAATCGCTGAATTTTGGACTCGGCTGCTGACAAAATGTTCCAAACACACCCCATGCACAACTCCACCGGGGAAGGTGCCAGAAACGAGTTCTGTTGGTAGTTTTTACACTACCCCGGTAGGCAGCTGAAAGGCACCACAAAACTTGTTCTACCTGCTTTCTGGGCTGAGATGGGGAACAGCTGAGTTTTGGACTCGGCTGGTGACAAAATGTTCCAAACACACCCCATGCACACCTCCACCGGGGAAGGTGCCAGAAAGGAGTTCTGTTGGTAGTTTTTACACTACCCCGGTAGGCAGCTGAAAGGCACCACAAAACTTGTTCTACCTGCTTTCTGGGCTGAGATGGGGAATCGCTGAATTTTGGACTCGGCTGGTGACAAAATGTTCCAAACACACCCCATGCACACCTCCACCGGGGAAGGTGCCAGAAAGGAGTTCTGTTGGTAGTTTTTACACTACCCCGGTAGGCAGCTGAAAGGCACCACAAAACTTGTTCTACCTGCTTTCTGGGCTGAGATGGGGAATCGCTGAATTTTGGACTCGGCTGGTGACAAAATGTTCCAAACACACCCCATGCACACCTCCACCGGGGAAGGTGCCAGAAACGAGTTCTGTTGGTAGTTTTTACACTACCCCGGTAGGCAAGAGAAAGGCACCACAAAACTTGTTCTACCTGCTTTCTGGGCTGAGATGGGGAACGGCTGAATTTTGGACTCGGCTGGTAACAAAATGTTCCAAACACACCCCATGCACAACTCCACCGGGGAAGGTGCCAGAAACGAGTTCTGTTGGTAGTTTTTACACTACCCCGGTAGGCAGCTGAAAGGCACCACAAAACTTGTTCTACCTGCTTTCTGGGCTGAGATGGGGAATCGCTGAATTTTGGACTCGGCTGGTGACAAAATGTTCCAAACACACCCCATGCACAACTCCACCGGGGAAGGTGCCAGAAACGAGTTCTGTTGGTAGTTTTTACACTACCCCGGTAGGCAGCTGAAAGGCACCACAAAACTTGTTCTACCTGCTTTCTGGGCTGAGATGGGGAATCGCTGAATTTTGGACTCGGCTGGTGACAAATGTTCCAAACACACCCCATGCACAACTCCACCGGGGAAGGTGCCAGAAAGGAGTTCTGTTGGTAGTTTTTACACTACCCCGGTAGGCAGCTGAAAGGCACCACAAAACTTGTTGTACCTGCTTTCTGGGCTGAGATGGGGAATCGCTGAATTTTGGACTCGGCTGGTGACAAAATGTTCCAAACACACCCCATGCACACCTCCACCGGGGAAGGTGCCAGAAACGAGTTCTGTTGGTAGTTTTTACACTACCCCGGTAGGCAAGAGAAAGGCACCACAAAACTTGTTCTACCTGCTTTCTGGGCTGAGATGGGGAACGGCTGAATTTTGGACTCGGCTGGTAACAAAATGTTCCAAACACACCCCATGCACAACTCCACCGGGGAAGGTGCCAGAAACGAGTTCTGTTGGTAGTTTTTACACTACCCCGGTAGGCAGCTGAAAGGCACCACAAAACTTGTTCTACCTGCTTTCTGGGCTGAGATGGGGAATCGCTGAATTTTGGACTCGGCTGGTGACAAAATGTTCCAAACACACCCCATGCACAACTCCACCGGGGAAGGTGCCAGAAACGAGTTCTGTTGGTAGTTTTTACACTACCCCGGTAGGCAGCTGAAAGGCACCACAAAACTTGTTCTACCTGCTTTCTGGGCTGAGATGGGGAATCGCTGAATTTTGGACTCGGCTGGTGACAAAATGTTCCAAACACACCCCATGCACAACTCCACCGGGGAAGGTGCCAGAAACGAGTTCTGTTGGTAGTTTTTACACTACCCCGGTAGGCAGCTGAAAGGCACCACAAAACTTGTTGTACCTGCTTTCTGGGCTGAGATGGGGAATCGCTGAATTTTGGACTCGGCTGCTGACAAAATGTTCCAAACACACCCCATGCACACCTCCACCGGGGAAGGTGCCAGAAACGATTTCTGTTGGTAGTTTTTACACTACCCCGGTAGGCAGCTGAAAGGCACCACAAAACTTGTTCTACCTGCTTTCTGGGCTGAGATGGGGAATCGCTGAATTTTGGACTCGGCTGGTGACAAAATGTTCCAAACACACCCCATGCACACCTCCACCGGGGAAGGTGCCAGAAACGAGTTCTGTTGGTAGTTTTTACACTACCCCGGTAGGCAGCTGAAAGGCACCATAAAACCGGTTCTACCTGCTTTCTGGGCTGAGATGGGGAATCGCTGAATTTTGGACTCGGCTGCTGACAAAATGTTCCAAACACACCCCATGCACACCTCCACCGGGGAAGGTGCCAGAAACGAGTTCTGTTGGTAGTTTTTACACTACCCCGGTAGGCAGCTGAAAGGCACCACAAAACTTGTTCTACCTGCTTTCTGGGCTGAGATGGGGAATCGCTGAATTTTGGACTCGGCTGCTGACAAAATGTTCCAAACACACCCCATGCACACCTCCACCGGGGAAGGTGCCAGAAACGAGTTCTGTTGGTAGTTTTTACACTACCCCGGTAGGCAAGAGAAAGGCACCACAAAACTTGTTCTACCTGCTTTCTGGGCTGAGATGGGGAACGGCTGAATTTTGGACTCGGCTGGTAACAAAATGTTCCAAACACACCCCATGCACAACTCCACCGGGGAAGGTGCCAGAAACGAGTTCTGTTGGTAGTTTTTACACTACCCCGGTAGGCAGCTGAAAGGCACCACAAAACTTGTTCTACCTGCTTTCTGGGCTGAGATGGGGAATCGCTGAATTTTGGACTCGGCTGGTGACAAAATGTTCCAAACACACCCCATGCACAACTCCACCGGGGAAGGTGCCAGAAACGAGTTCTGTTGGTAGTTTTTACACTACCCCGGTAGGCAGCTGAAAGGCACCACAAAACTTGTTCTACCTGCTTTCTGGGCTGAGATGGGGAATCGCTGAATTTTGGACTCGGCTGGTGACAAAATGTTCCAAACACACCCCATGCACAACTCCACCGGGGAAGGTGCCAGAAACGAGTTCTGTTGGTAGTTTTTACACTACCCCGGTAGGCAGCTGAAAGGCACCACAAAACTTGTTCTACCTGCTTTCTGGGCTGAGATGGGGAATCGCTGAATTTTGGACTCGGCTGGTGACAAAATGTTCCAAACACACCCCATGCACAACTCCACCGGGGAAGGTGCCAGAAACGAGTTCTGTTGGTAGTTTTTACACTACCCCGGTAGGCAGCTGAAAGGCACCACAAAACTTGTTCTACCTGCTTTCTGGGCTGAGATGGGGAATTGCTGAATTTTGGACTCGGCTGGTGACAAAATGTTCCAAACACACCCCATGCACAACTCCACCGGGGAAGGTGCCAGAAAGGAGTTCTGTTGGTAGTTTTTTACACTACCCCGGTAGGCAGCTGAAAGGCACCACAAAACTTGTTCTACCTGCTTTCTGGGCTGAGATGGGGAACAGCTGAGTTTTGGACTCGGCTGGTGACAAAATGTTCCAAACACACCCCATGCACACCTCCACCGGGGAAGGTGCCAGAAAGGAGTTCTGTTGGTAGTTTTTACACTACCCCGGTAGGCAGCTGAAAGGCACCACAAAACTTGTTCTACCTGCTTTCTGGGCTGAGATGGGGAATCGCTGAATTTTGGACTCGGCTGGTGACAAAATGTTCCAAACACACCCCATGCACAACTCCACCGGGGAAGGTGCCAGAAACGAGTTCTGTTGGTAGTTTTTACACTACCCGGTAGGCAGCTGAAAGGCACCACAAAACTTGTTCTACCTGCTTTCTGGGCTGAGATGGGGAATCGCTGAATTTTGGACTCGGCTGGTGACAAAATGTTCCAAACACACCCCATGCACACCTCCACCGGGGAAGGTGCCAGAAACGAGTTCTGTTGGTAGTTTTTACACTACCCCGGTAGGCAGCTGAAAGGCACCATAAAACTGGTTCTACCTGCTTTCTGGGCTGAGATGGGGAATCGCTGAATTTTGGACTCGGCTGGTGACAAAATGTTCCAAACACACCCCATGCACACCTCCACCGGGGAAGGTGCCAGAAACGAGTTCTGTTGGTAGTTTTTACACTACCCCGGTAGGCAGCTGAAAGGCACCACAAAACTTGTTCTACCTGCTTTCTGGGCTGAGATGGGGAATCGCTGAATTTTGGACTCGGCTGGTGACAAAATGTTCCAAACACACCCCATGCACACCTCCACCGGGGAAGGTGCCAGAAACGAGTTCTGTTGGTAGTTTTTACACTACCCCGGTAGGCAAGAGAAAGGCACCACAAAACTTGTTCTACCTGCTTTCTGGGCTGAGATGGGGAATCGCTGAATTTTGGACTCGGCTGGTGACAAAATGTTCCAAACACACCCCATGCACAACTCCACCGGGGAAGGTGCCAGAAACGAGTTCTGTTGGTAGTTTTTACACTACCCCGGTAGGCAGCTGAAAGGCACCACAAAACCTGTTCTACCTGCTTTCTGGGCTGAGATGGGGAATCGCTGAATTTTGGACTCGGCTGGTGACAAAATGTTCCAAACACACCCCATGCACACCTCCACCGGGGAAGGTGCCAGAAACGAGTTCTGTTGGTAGTTTTTACACTACCCCGGTAGGCAAGAGAAAGGCACCACAAAACTTGTTCTACCTGCTTTCTGGGCTGAGATGGGGAACGGCTGAATTTTGGACTTGGCTGGTAACAAAATGTTCCAAACACACCCCATGCACAACTCCACCGGGGAAGGTGCCAGAAACGAGTTCTGTTGGTAGTTTTTACACTACCCCGGTAGGCAGCTGAAAGGCACCACAAAACTTGTTCTACCTGCTTTCTGGGCTGAGATGGGGAATCGCTGAATTTTGGACTCGGCTGGTGACAAAATGTTCCAAACACACCCCATGCACAACTCCACCGGGGAAGGTGCCAGAAACGAGTTCTGTTGGTAGTTTTTACACTACCCCGGTAGGCAGCTGAAAGGCACCACAAAACTTGTTCTACCTGCTTTCTGGGCTGAGATGGGGAATCGCTGAATTTTGGACTCGGCTGGTGACAAAATGTTCCAAACACACCCCATGCACAACTCCACCGGGGAAGGTGCCAGAAACGAGTTCTGTTGGTAGTTTTTACACTACCCCGGTAGGCAGCTGAAAGGCACCACAAAACTTGTTCTACCTGCTTTCTGGGCTGAGATGGGGAATCGCTGAATTTTGGACTCGGCTGGTGACAAAATGGTCCAAACACACCCCATGCACAACTCCACCGGGGAAGGTGCCAGAAAGGAGTTCTGTTGGTAGTTTTTACACTACCCCGGTAGGCAGCTGAAAGGCACCACAAAACTTGTTCTACCTGCTTTCTGGGCTGAGATGGGGAATCGCTGAATTTTGGACTCGGCTGGTGACAAAATGGTCCAAACACACCCCATGCACACCTCCACCGGGGAAGGTGCCAGAAAGGAGTTCTGTTGGTAGTTTTTACACTACCCCGGTAGGCAGCTGAAAGGCACCACAAAACTTGTTCTACCTGCTTTCTGGGCTGAGATGGGGAATCGCTGAATTTTGGACTCGGCTGGTGACAAAATGTTCCAAACACACCCCATGCACAACTCCACCGGGGAAGGTGCCAGAAACGAGTTCTGTTGGTAGTTTTTACACTACCCCGGTAGGCAGCTGAAAGGCACCACAAAACTTGTTCTACCTGCTTTCTGGGCTGAGATGGGGAATCGCTGAATTTTGGACTCGGCTGGTGACAAAATGTTCCAAACACACCCCATGCACAACTCCACCGGGGAAGGTGCCAGAAACGATTTCTGTTGGTAGTTTTTACACTACCCCGGTAGGCAGCTGAAAGGCACCATAAAACCGGTTCTACCTGCTTTCTGGGCTGAGATGGGGAATCGCTGAATTTTGGACTCGGCTGGTGACAAAATGTTCCAAACACACCCCATGCACACCTCCACCGGGGAAGGTGCCAGAAACGAGTTCTGTTGGTAGTTTTTACACTACCCCGGTAGGCAGCTGAAAGGCACCACAAAACTTGTTCTACCTGCTTTCTGGGCTGAGATGGGGAATCGCTGAATTTTGGACTCGGCTGGTGACAAAATGTTCCAAACACACCCCATGCACACCTCCACCGGGGAAGGTGCCAGAAACGAGTTCTGTTGGTAGTTTTTACACTACCCCGGTAGGCAGCTGAAAGGCACCACAAAACTTGTTGTACCTGCTTTCTGGGCTGAGATGGGGAATCGCTGAATTTGGACTCGGCTGGTGACAAAATGTTCCAAACACACCCCATGCACAACTCCACCGGGGAAGGTGCCAGAAACGAGTTCTGTTGGTAGTTTTTACACTACCCCGGTAGGCAGCTGAAAGGCACCACAAAACTTGTTGTACCTGCTTTCTGGGCTGAGATGGAGAATCGCTGAATTTTGGACTCGGCTGGTGACAAAATGTTCCAAACACACCCCATGCACACCTCCACCGGGGAAGGTGCCAGAAACGAGTTCTGTTGGTAGATTTTACACTACCCCGGTAGGCAGCTGAAAGGCACCACAAAACTTGTTCTACCTGCT